>NC_143176.1:11586060-11889090 GCF_047325235.1 Durio zibethinus
GCACAAAGAAAAAAAGACAGCTAGAACTTGAATAAAAAAGATTCCACTTGAAAATCTCATTAAATACTATATGCATTTTAGTCATTGGTTGCAACCAAAAACTTTCTTCAATTAGGCGCACAATTGAGCTGAATATGAGCTGGTTGACTTGGCATTAGTAGCTTGATGATTGGCCAATGTTAAAGACTTGTAGATTATCTCATATTCAGCATTACAAGGGAAGAAAACAAGTTGAAAATGTGACTGGTTGTGCTAGGAATTGACACCAAAGTTGTGTATGTGCTATTAGATACTTAGTTCCATTTTCAAAAAAGTTGGCTGCTTATCTCTAATAATGGAGGCTGATAATTATCAAGTAGTAAAAAGGAAAAGAAAAAGTGAGCTAAACATGGGATACATTGAATTTTTCTTCTCGCATTTCCTAGTTATAAAGTCATTGGTAAAAGGTTGCATATCTTTTTCTGATCTTTTCTTGAAAATTATGCCTCTTCCATTAACATTGGGGTGTGGGAAAATAACATGAAGGGAATATTGATTTTGGGGAGACTTTTGCATATGATGACCGATTAATCTTGCAAGAGGGATGAGAGAACCAAACCAAATGGGACTCCATTTATACTGGTCTACTTTGCTTTCTTCAAGTAACAAGAGTTTGGCTACTGATTTATCATATTTCTATTAGATATTTCCTTTGTATTTTGTCCCAATTCCATCTTCCTTTACTTCCCTTATCTAATATATGATTTTATATGAAAAGTTGATGGTTTAAACATACAAAACAAGCTTGAAAAAGGCTCAAGTTGCACTACCTATTCACCATAATACTTCATCTCTTATATTTTTGTTAGCTGCTTGTGTTGTTTTGTTTCATGTTTTTACTTTCCCTTTAGCAACTTAATTCAATTTTTAATTTAAAGTAAGATTGTTCATGTTTTTGTTTAGCATTTTTTGTTTACATCATTGTTCCCAAAAGTGACGCCAACATGCTGTCTTTATGGTAGTCATGGTTTTGAGCATTTTTAAAGGTTGTTGAGCTAGATAAGGATATTATTTGGATGCCAGTAGGTTGAGACATCACCTATGAGGTTCCATATTATTTGAATATAATATTTTCTAGATATGTATATATATTTTGCATTTATTTTTACCATATGTAGCTATTGTCTTTTAATTTTGTTTTAATGTTCTATTCGGTTTAATATTGCATGTTTTTTTCTTTTTCTCCTTTGAATCTTACATGCAATTTAAGTTAAGCACTTTAATTCCTTATGTTATTTAAATTTGTTTCAATTTAGTTTTCTATGCTATTTAAATTTATGGAATTTACTTTTCTTGTAATTTAATTTCAGGTTTTTAAACTTCATACCCTCATTTAGTTTTTATGCAATTTATTTTTCATACTTTTTAAATTTATGCCATTTTAATTATTTTCCATTTAATTTTAATGTTTATTTAAAATTTCAAGCTATTTAATTTTTGTAGATTTGAATATATCTAAGGTATTCAATTTTATTAGTTAGCTCTAGATAGCACCATAATCCTTGATAGATGATATTCGAAGTTAATACTTCCACTTTATTACTTTATGACCTGTATACTTACAGTGTGCACAACAAGTTTTTGGCATTTTTTCTGAGGATTGTAGGCGTAGTTTAGTGCTAATATTAGTACCAAGTATACCTAGGTGTAGCTCAAATCATTTCTTTTCTTAGCTTTTGTACCTTTAGTTTCTTTTCAATGAATTAGGATAACTTGCCAGGTCTTTTTGAGCTTATGTTTTGGAGTGATAATACTTTATCTCACAATGATGAATTTCAAAACTTTATGGCCAAACCTTTAGGGCATAGTACCTTTAAAGATTTCGCTTCTTTATTTTAGTCAAAATCTCAAAACCTGTGGTCATAGAAGAATTCAGTGTTTAGAAATGCTACCGATGAGTGTGAACCTAATCCCATTAAAGCCATAACCTCTTAGATAGTAACTTTAGTTAATAAAATAGATGCCACTAGAGCTCAATATGATTTTAGTCTTTTCTATCCATCCTTGAGCCCATGCCCATTTTATGATATTATGGTAGATATCACTCTAGTAATAGGTGTTTGATGGCCATTGAACCTATTCAATTTGTGGGCTACCCAGATAGTCATCAATTTAAATTATATCCATACACATACACTTCAGGGTGGGAAAATCAACTATGTCTTTTATGGGATGTGAGTCAAGAAAAGTTAGTCAATTTTATACCTATGTATTCTTTGACTTACCCAACCAAAATTTCCCCACCTTAATATCCTTCAACACAGTATCTTGATCTATTATAGTATTCTCCACCTTACGATTTGCCTCTTCAATATCCTCAGGATCCACAATATCCATTCCACCATCCATCACTATATTACTTACCCATACCATAACAAATTCCATCACCACAATTTCCTCCTCTTCAAGAACTGATGTAATTTGTGGAAGAGATGCTTAACATAATTGCATTATCATAGTTTGTTATGCTTTAAATGCAAAAAACTCTTCTTTAAGAATAAGAAATCTCCATCAAGAATCTAGAGATTCATGTAGATTAAATTGATAACACCTTTATTATCCATCCTTAAGATACCTCACATAATGATACCGAGTCCTTACCTTTAGGAGTAAGTGAGGAGTACTATAGGGAGCCTAAACAAGAAATGCCTTGACCTATAGAACCTTTAGAGGAAACTATAGATTGGAGTTAAGATCATGATGATAAGAGGTAGGATTGAGAGTTGTGTAATGTTTTTGATTTTAAGAATGATTTAGAGTTTTATGGTGATTTTGTGGAATCTTGCCCTTTAAAGTCTTTAGAGGAGATTGATGTTTGGGGAAAAGATCAGAGTCAGGATGATGGAATAGTTCAAGAATCTAAAATTCAAGTAGGGGATAGTATTTGTTCTATCGTTGAACACATATTTGAGCCTTTTAGGAAACCCATTTCATTTTTGCAACATTTTCAAGAACAAATGCCTAATTTGTTAGAAATGAATGTGGTGAATAATTGTGCTGATAAGGAGGCCTTAAAAGAAAATCTATACACACCCTTAACCACATGCCTTATGGAGCCTAGTGGAGATGTTGATGATGAGTTTCAAGAGTTCTTGAGCAATATTCCTAAGGCTGATAATAATAAGGAGCTTGATGATTATGAAATTGAGAAATTCTTAAATGATAAGGATAAACATATAGTCAAAGAGTTCCTTAATAGTATAGAGGCTCCCCCATCTTCTAATCCTTAGCCTAATTCCTTAGACACCTCATTCTCCACACTTCCTCAGATTGTTCCATCCATTGTGGTACCTTTCACTCCAAAACTAAGTCCAATAACCATTATTCCTTGTTTAGTGGGTGACATATATAAAATCTAGCCAGATGAAAGGCTAAAACTCTCTATCCAACACCACTAATCTGAGGTTATTGTTAAAGATATGGTGAAAAGAAAGAAGATTAGAAAACGGATGGATGCTGGAACTAAATGTAGAGTGATTACTTAACCCTGGTGATAGTCAAGCTATTGACTATAAATTAGTGCTTCTTGGGAGGCAACCCAAGTGTTTAATTTATTATGTTTTTTCTTTTATATTTTTAGGTGTGTTTATGCTTAGTTTGTGCTTCTTGTTTTGTAGGTAAAAATAAAGGTTGCTAAAATTAGAGGTGTTAAAATGGCAACCAATAGTAGTCAAGGGAGTTTTTGTTCACCTTTTGCACTTAATTTCTCTATTGCCTACACATTGAGGACAATGTGCACTTTAAGTTTGGGGGAGGAGAAAATTTTGCTAAAATGTTTTTTGAAATTTTAAAATTTTTTTTGAAAATTGTGCTTGAATTGCTTTACTATGAGTTAGAAGTATGCTTTTATTGGTTGATTTTCTATGATTCCATGATTAACTTTGCTTATAACTATAGAAAAAAAATAAATGTTGTGCAAAACATGAGATGCATTTGTGTGTTTTTGCTACTTAATTGTTAGATTTCATTTGTGAATCATTGTTTTGATCATTGATTTACATGTCATTTGGTGAATGCTTATGTGATCTCGCAATTTTTTGCATTCATCATTAAAGTTATGCTTATATTTTAGAATTTATTTAATCACCTCTTGAGACGAAATCTTAGACTGCACTTAACTAGGGAGATGACTTAGGCCATCTTTGGATCGATTGAGTCTTTTAAGCAGACCCTTATATGAATATTTGTAGTCACCCCTTTTGAGCCTTACAGTATCTTTTCTTTGTTTTGCATGAACATTAATAAAACCAGCCCTTGTTTTTATATTTCCTATCTTTTGTCCCTACCCTATATGCTTATGGATCATGTATGATATATTAGAAAGCTATGTACATTTGAGAAAAGGTTGGAGTTTAAAAAAAAATGAAGAAAAAATAAAATAAAAAGAAATAAAAATGTGTAAAAAAATAATAAAGATTGTGAAAATTTCAAGTTTGGGGTTATTACTGCTCTTGAAAAGATCTTATTCATTGAGAATCAAAATGATCCAATCTCCAGTAATGCATGATTAGGGTAATTGAGCCTAAAATTATCTTTCATCCCACCTATACCCTAGCCTAGCATTACAAGTTTTGTAATGACCTATGGATTCTTGGTTGTGTGCATGCTTACATTAGTGGAGAGAGATGTGAAAGACAAACTTATGAAATACGTTCATTCTTTAATGATGCTTTGTTTGATTTCTTGGTTGCATAATCACTACCAAATTTCATGTGATGAAGTGTGATGGGCATTGCACACATAATGGAACTTCAATTAGTAGTTATTTATTTGTTAATAAGTCTTGTGTTAGCCATTGTTTATGATTTTCTTTAAGCTATAATCACTATGCAGTCTTTCTGAAAATTATTGTAGATTGATCTTTAAGAAGTTGAATTTGGCTCTAGAATTAATTTTGTTTTGCTTGGGAACAAGCAAAAGTTCAAGTTTGGGGTGTGATAATTCTAATTTTTATAGAATTATTATGAACTTATTTAATTTAATTATGGTAATTACTTGATTAATTTTGCTTGATTCTTAGCAATTTAATTTAATTACCACCAAATTTTATTTAATTGTCCATCGTGTAGGTCTCTTGAGTGATTAAAGTGACTTAACATGTGAGTGACCAAATTGGTTAAGAGTCCATGGCACAAGAACACAAAAATTAATTGCTGCATATCATGGTTCTTTTGGTACTGTCACAATTGATTGCTAACTTTGATGTGCATATGATGAAGATATTATTGGTGAATGATAGACACCTAAATAGTTGTTACATTCATGCAAAAGAGGAGAAGAAGCCAGCTGGACATGCAACCAAAATTTTTCCAAAGAAAATGACGCCTCAATGCTGGTAGCTTCTCCAATTCTGCTGCTGCTTCCTTCTTATTGATCACGATTTGGAGCTCTAAGGTTGGTGCTGAGTTGGCCAAAGATCAAGGCAACGGCTGGACATCTTTGCATGATCAAGGGATGACTCAATATGGGATAAATAAATGATAGATACTACGTACAGGGAATATGGCCTGCACGGGGTGAGCTAGCTTGAGGTTCTCCATCAGATTTTTATTGCACGCTTTTGCTAATAAAAGGGAGGTAACGTGGTTGCATTGTAGCTAGAAAATTTCTTACTTAAAAAGCTCAAGGGTGCTGCACAAAGAAAAGAAGACAGCTACAACATGAATAAAGAAGATTCCATGTGAAGTCTCGCTAAATACTGTATGCATTGTGGTCATTGGTTGCAACCAGAAACTTTCTTCAATTAGGTGCACAATTGAGCTGAATATGAGCTAGCTGACTTGGCATTTAGCAGCATGATGATTGGCCAATGTTGAAGACTTTTGGATTATCTCACGTTCAACACTACAACGGAAGGAAACAAGCTGAAAACATGACTGGTTATGCTGGAAATTGACGCCAAAGTTGTGCATGTGCTGCCAGATGCATAGTTCCATTTTCAAAAGAGTTGGTTAGCTATGTTTGACAATGGAGGCTGGTAATTATCAAACAGTAAAAAGGAAAAGAAAAAGTGAGCCAAACATCGGATACATTGAATTTTTCTTCTTGCACTTCCTAGTTATGAAGACATTGGTGAGAGGTTGCATATCTTTTTCTGATCTTGCCTTGACATTTATGCCTCTTCCTTTGACATTGGGGTGTGGAAAAACAACACCAAGGAAAGGCTAATTTTGGGGAGAGTTTTGCATATAATAACCGATTATTCTTGCAGCAGGGAGGGGGGAATCGAACCAAACGGGACTCCATTTTTATTGCTTTGTTTTGCTTTCTCCAAGTAGCAGTAGTTTGGCTACTGATTTATCATCTTTGTATTAGCTTTTCCTTTGTATTTTATCCCAATTCCATCTTCCTTTATTTCTCTTATCTTCTATATGATTTTATATGAAAAGTTGATGGTTGCAACACACAAAACAAGCTTGGAAGAGGGCTAAACTGCACTGCTTATTCTTCATGGCAGTCACGATTTGAACCTTCCATTACACTTCATCTCTTATATTTTTGTTAGCTGCTTATGTTATTTAATTTCATTTTTAAAAATTCCCTTTAGCAACTTAATTTAGTTTTTAATTTAAAGTATGATTGTTCATGTTTTTGTTTAGCATTTTTTGTTTACACCATTGCTCCCAAAAGTGACGTCAACATGCTGTCTTTATGGTAGTCACGGTTTTGAGCATTTTTAAGGGTTGTTAAAGCTAGATAAGGATAGTATTTGGATGCCATTAGGTTGAGAGATCACCTATAAGGTTCCATATTACTTGAATCTAATATTTTCTATTTTTCTTGCATTTATTTTATCATATGTAGCTGTTGTCTTTTAATACTGTTTTAATGTTCTATTCGGTTTAATATTCAATTTTTTTTTTTGCTCCTTTAAATTTTACATGCAATTTATGTTAAGCACTTTAATTCCTTATGTTACTTAAATTTGTTGCAATATAATTTTCTATGTTATTTAAATTTATGCAATTTACTTTTATTGTAATTTAATTTCAAGTCTTTAAATTTCATACTCTCATTTAGTTTTTATGCAATTTATTTTTCATACTCTTTAAATTTGCGCCATTTAAATTTTCATGGATTTTAACTATTTGCCATTTAATTTTAATGTTTATTTAAAATTTCAAGCTATTTAATTTTGTAGATTTGAATATATCTAGGGTGTTCGGTTTTAGTAGTTAGCTTTAGATACCACCGCAATCTTTAAAAGACGATACTTGGAGTTAATACTTTCACTTTATTACTTATACAACTTGTATACTTACGGT
The DNA here is from genome assembly GCF_047325235.1 of Durio zibethinus. Lineage (NCBI taxonomy): Eukaryota > Viridiplantae > Streptophyta > Magnoliopsida > Malvales > Malvaceae > Durio > Durio zibethinus. The sequence continues at coordinate 11,593,365 of NC_143176.1, forward strand.
GTGCGCAACATTGTCAAACCACAAACCAAACCCTCAAACCCTAAATTTAAATCCAAACCTATAACCTTATCCCAAACCGAACCAACCTTAAACCTACCCTAAACTGAAACCAACCCCAAAACTAAACCCAAACTAAACCTAAACTTTAAACCAACCCCAAACTCAAAACAAACCCTAAACTGAGCCTAAACCCTAAACAAGCCCTAAACTGAGCCTAAACCCTAAACCAACCCCAAAACAAACCCTTAAACACTAAATCGAGCCTAAACCTTAAACTTAAACCAATCCCTAAACCCTAAGCCAATCACTAAACCCTAAGCCAATCACCAAACCAAACCCAAACCTAAACCTTAAACCTATCCAAATCCAAACCAAACTTAGACCTTAAACCCAAACTAGACCTAAACCCTAAACCACATCCTCTAACCCAACCATTAGACCTTAAACCGAACCCAATCTCCTAAACCAACCCTAATCCCCAAACCGATTCCAAATGCCAAACTAAAAAGCAACCCAAGCCCTAAACTAAGTCTCAATCCCTAAACTAAAACCACAAATCAATCCCAAAACCAAGTTTATAACCTAAAAGCCAACCCTATACCTATTTTCATGCATTCGCATTTCATTTCAACAAATTGTCACATGCATTAACATTCTTGAATTGTCATTGCATTCATGCATTTATATTGTCATCCTATCTTTGATTGTCATGCATATATGTCATGATATTCATGTATATTACTCATATAAAATGTTTTAAGAAAATGTTTCAAAAAATTAATAAATAAATAAATAAAATAAGATAATATTTCAAGTAAAAATAGCCCTTAAGATCTGACCTAAATATGGGGAATTCTCAATGTTTATCATTTATGGGAAATATTATCTTGGTTTTGTAGGGCATCTCGAAAACTCCTAAAGTTAGGGATATTTTTTTAATTTCTCATAAATATAAGGGAATGAAGGAGGTGTTTCAATACTTAGAATTTTTCATCTTGATCCAAAATAATCAATTTTGTTTTTCAATATTTCAAAATAAAATAAAATGATTTGTCTATAAAACAAAAAATTCAAAATGATATGTTTTCAAGAAATAATTTTGGAAGAAAAAATGAAATATAAGGAATTAATTAATAAACATTAAAATTAGAATCATTTTTACAGAAATTGAATTATAACATGTAACCAATTGGTATCTTTTTTTAACAAGTGTTGTAACGGTGCTAACCTTTCCCCATATATAACCAAACTCTTGAGCCCAATTATATTATTGTAAGCCAAAATATCTTCTTAATAAACTTTAAACTCTTTTTGATGTTTTATTAAAAGGATAGACTTTTTAGGTGGTCAATCAAACCTTAAAAAAGATTGGCAGTGATTCCTCGATTTTGATGTTTTGAAAATGCTTTTTATTTTTCCATGGTTGAATTCCCGAACCCACATGTTGCTACATGTGTGCATGAACTAACGGCGAGCTAGGAGAAATTCAAAAGCCATGCATGAAATGAGGAAACCATGCAAAGGTGACAAGCGTGTTCAACTAAGACCTAAAACCCACTCAAAGGATCGGTTTAAGACTCTACATATTTCCTATTAAAGTCAGCCCATGCATGGAAGAAGGATGGAAGAAGCTTGCCTTAAGTGAAATTCCAATTCAAATTCAATAGTCTTACACTACCATGCAAGATAGGTTTAGCCAAGCAAGAATAGGTAGCTTAATGAAGGTTCAACCTTGCATGATTTATGCAAGAACAAGTCAAAATTCAACCAACAAATTTAAAAGAGTTTGAGAGCAAGTAAAAAAGATTAAGAGATCATGAAAAGCCAATTCAAAAAATTTTCCAAATCCTCTTCCCCCTTTCATTTCAAATTCAAATGCACATAAGTGGCAATTACAAGTAAACAATGGCATCATGTATGGACCAATCAAGGACAAGTTTTGGGCCATTCAAGCATTCACCTAAGCTACCTTTCTCCTCGTTAGCATTTACACTTCACCAAAACTAAGAAAATTTGAAATTTGAAAAAGATTTCAGCTACATAGAAATGTCAGGTTCATCCCCCTTATTACCCTACTTCCACTATAAATAGAGGTGCCTAGCAAACTTGAAGGGCATTCTTCACTACACCTCTCTACATCTTTGTAGAGTTTAGTTTTCTCTTTTAATTTCTTTTAATTTAAGTTTTCTCAAGCTGTTTCTAGCTACATTTTGTTTCCAAGTTTTTCTTTGAATTTTTGGCTATGAGTTTAAGTTTTAAGTGTTGCTCTTTTCAAAGTCAAGTTCATTTTAATTTAACTCCAAGTTCAAGTTATTTCCTTCATTGCTTTTAGTTTTTAAATGGTCTTCCCCATGTTTTTCAAGCAAGAGCATCGATTTCCCCATCATAACAGGATCGATCCTCTCGTTTCTAACAGCTTTATTTTTATTTCTTGAAACATAAAAATTAATCTCCTATGGTATAAGATCAATCCTCTCACAAAAAAAAAATTCAAATTAAGATAAAATTAAAAGAAATAAAGGCTATTTTTCTAGTCCAATGAGTCATAATGGCTAAGAATCATTTTCTCACATAAAAGGAAGCATTCAAGAACAAGAGATTACCTTCCAAAGCATAAAAGTCAAGTTTGTTCATTTCTAAAGCATTCAATGTGTAAAAACCCATTCTTGTATTATTAAATATCAAATTCTTATTGTATTATCTCTTCATCTTTGTTCTTAAACAAATTTTTATTGTATTATCCCTTCATCTTTGTTCTTAAACCTAGCAAACATCCATCTATTATATGCTTTGTTTGGTTTGCAAACTACTTTGTCATTCAAAAGGTAGTGAGGATGTGGTGAGATATCCTCTTGAGAGTTTTTATAGTAAGTGTTTAGTAGAATCCTACAATAGGGTAAAGGTTGTTAACTTGAGCTTTGAAAATGTAGACATTGCAACTTGTAAAATAGCTTTCTACTAGTAGATTTGAAGCTTGGTTAGGAAAGCTAAGAGAGAGAACGTAGGTATCTAGTTGGAAAAAGGTCGAAGCTCTATCCATCACTGTATTTGATCTTCTTTCCCTATGTTTTATTGCCTATTTGAATTATCTTACTTAAATTATCAATTTCATATTATTTGGATTTGAGTGTGCTTAAAATTTTGATAATCCAATTCAACAACTTTTGAGCTAACAATGGCATATGCATAGGTGATTGGCTATAATCCAAGTGGGAGACTATCGAAACATGTCCTAGGGGCCAATTGGAATTGTCCAAAATACTCATATTATATTGTAGATTTTGAATATAGTAAAAGGTCTTGATTTATCCATAATATTTCAATCATGTTATTGTTTAAGCTTAATTATAAAGTTCTTGAAATAAATAAGTTTGTTTTATAAGGGTATTCCAAAAAGTTGTAACTAAAATTTATCATTGTATCAAAACTATACTTTTTAAATATTCATACTCAATGTTTTATTAAAACCTAACATTGATATAAACTATTGAGATAAGCACACAATTCCACGCATCCCCTAATTATTAAAGTTGTAAAATTTTCTTTAAATTTTGAGATTTTATAAAAATCCACTTACAATTTTTAATAATTTTTTAATCACATAGTGACTGCCCATATTTAAAATTAGTGGAGTGAATTTAGAATTTTTTTTCTAAAATGCTATATATATTTTTTAAAATTTGAAATTTTAATGATATCAACTGATACCAGTGACACAGTGGCTGCTGATATCCTTATCTTAAAGCAGTTCTTTACAGCGGATTCAGTTCTTCCATTGGCGTTTTCGGCTAGTTGAGGAGACACAAAACTTGCTTCAAAAGCAAAAATAAGACAGACTATCCTTTCACCTGACCCTGATTTTAATGCCTTTTTCCTTTTAATGTATATATCTTTTTTTTTCCTACCGTATCTTTCGACTCTGTATTAACAAAAATTCTCTAGCCTACTACTGACATTGGCTATATTCCTAGTGGATTCTTACAACACTATAATATTGTTTCTGTTATCCTAGGCTAACTGACTATTTCAAGTGAGCATGAATTAACAAGAAGATACCGATACTATTTTGAAATTGAAAAAAAAATTCGAAGGCTTGGTGGATATTTGACACAATATCTTTGTATTGTACATATAATCCATCGATTTGATGGATAAATGAGTACAGGAGATTAGAATTTAAATTGACAAAGAAAAAAAGAAAGAAAGAAAGAAATTGAAACCTGCAAACTTCATTCACAACAGTTTCAATGAGTCCCGTGTAAGCAAATGCATAGTGCAGACAAAACTTACAAGTAATATGAATTAACAAGTTCAACAGAAGACTGGAGCATGATAGACCAAAATACAGTTCTTTCAAAACTGCACATAGTGACAAGTTCTACCTTGGTTGCTTACCGTCTTCCCCAATATTTCAAATGGAAAGAACTGCTAGAGGATGAGACAACTGTTCACAGGTACATCATTGACCCTTAGAATTTATAAATACACGTACCATTTGAGTACCCTGACGAGTACTATAAAAATCTCATTCAACTGGGAGAGGAAGAGCAAGTGGCAACTCTGAACACCAAATTAATCTTCTAATATAAATCTTTTAAACAGTTTTAACTTCCACTCACTTTTGTAAAAGGTTCAACCTCTGTTAGATTCAGACTTATCTTCAGCTTCAAAACTAGGAGGATCGTAAAGATCACACTCTTTGGGAGGTTCACTCTTGCTTCTTCCGTTTGCTCCTTTGCTTCCATGTGCACCGCCTTCTCTGTGACTTTCACTTCTGGCAGGATTCCTCTTCTTCACAGGGGTATGAGGGGAATGACTGGGAGCTTCATAAAGGGTTATGCCACTGGCCCCAGTGTGAAGCATTGCCTCTTCATGACTGAACTCTTTGGACTGAAAAGTCTCAAGTAATTCAACCACTTGGCTCATGAGAGGTCTCCCTTTTGGGTTTTGGCTAAGGCATTGGTAGGCCAAATTCGCTACCTTCATTGCAGTACTAGAAGAGTACTGACCTTCCATTCTAGGGTCTAAGATCCTCATAAGCTTCTTATTATGGTTCAAGAGGGGACGAGCCCACTCAACAAGGTTATGTTCTCGGCTAGGCCTGCTCTTGTCCATTGCTCTTCTTCCAAGGAGCATCTCTAATAACACTACTCCAAATCCATAAACATCACTTCTTGCTGTTAAATGGCCTGGTCATATCAATACTGCAACTTGGTTAGCCACTATCATTTCTAGTATTGGCATAACTAAACATCATGAGTACAAACATGTCAGTTTATTAAAGGATACAACAAAAGAAGGACAACATAGAACTATTCTATCACTTTCTATCTAGCAGTTAAACCAATTTGCCATCATGACTTCTTATTTCATAGTACCTGATTTATTTCATTAAATTAAAACCTTGAAGATGAGATGCTTCAGTTAAGAAATAAATAATGTCATAACCTATTGGTATGCTCAACTTTGGTGCAAGAAACCTATTTTAAAATGCATTTATGCAATCGTTTTTATTTAATAATATATTTCAAAGAAACAAAAGACCAAAGAAGCCTCAAGAGGCAAATTGTTACAAGCAGAATCAGAGTCATTAAGCATACATGAGATGAAGCACCAAGTTGTTTGCGTATTTTACCCTCATCCATTCCTTTTATTACTTTTCAACAGTTTATAAAGTATTTTACCCTTTTACCAATTAAAACCAAAAGCCAAAGGCAAGTAAATATTCTCAAGAAAAATAAATATATGCCAAAATTTTCTCATGTCATAAAGTGAACAAACAATTCTAATACACTAAAGAATTTGGCTGTAAAAATAAAGTGAAACTGTTCCATAATTACTGTTGAATATTGCCCTTTGATTTCACATAGTGGAAAATGCATTTTCAGAAAATCAAAATGTCTACTACCATGACATGTTCCCCAAAAACAAGAGAAAGGGAACTGAGGAATTGCTACTCTCCAACTTCAGCTTAACTGAACAAAATGTTAATTCATAAGAGAAACCTAGTCAAAGATCCTACCATTGTGACTGAAAAATGTTTCCTTATTTAATTGGCAATGATGAAGATTTTCAATTATCTTGAAACAAAAATTTAATTACAAACCAGTCATCACATATTCAGGTGCAGCATATCCGTAGGTGCCCATCACTCGTGTTGACACATGGGTCTTGTCTCCCATTGGTCCATCCTTTGCAAGCCCGAAGTCTGAGAGCTTTGCATTGAAGTCCTGCATGTTACTTGCACTTTTAGTGACAAAAACTAAAACTTCATCAAAATAGAACACTTAATGGAAACTTATAGTAAGTTTCAACTGAACTCTAGATATGGATAATCCTTGTCAGAAGGAATCTTCCAATGATTTTATCACCTGTAAGTTTTGACTTTAAGGAGCTAATGTAAAAATTAAAATTCTGATTAAGGAATTTTGTTTAAAAAGAAAAAGTGAACTCAGCAAAGATCATGTAAAGGTTCAGAAGTCTTCCCATTTTTAAAGATCCCACAAAATAAGATACGCGTGATTAAAGTACAGGCAACTGATGAATAACAAAAAAATGATGACCAACCGCATCCAGCAAGATGTTTGATGTCTTGAAGTCACGGTATATGATAGGTCTTTCTGCACCATGAAGAAAAGCAAGCCCTTTTGCTGCATCTAAAGCAATCTTCATTCTTTTTGACCAAGTCAAACTACAACCAACTCCTAACAACCAAGAATAAATAGAGTAAATAAAAAATACTTCCATTTTCTGTATAATGGAAAATAGATACATCTTTATTTGATATGTATACACAATGCAGATGCTTTAAGCAGATATTTTTCCAGTGCTATTTATCCCTGTTATTATTAAACCAGTCACAAAATCTAAGCAATGGCAGGCAGGAACAGCCACATGTACATCATAAATGAATGTAAATACTAGTAATACTTGGAGGAGCAGGGAAGTCATGGAGTGTTAAGTAAATTAACGGATCAACCATTTTGACCAATATCTAGTCTGATGTAAATATAAACTTGTGATTTTGGTTTAGCATCCATACTTCTAGACTTTAAGTTTGAAGCATACAGGCAGTACATTCCATTAACTTCCAAAAAAGACAGAATTACATGCTGTTTCCCTTCCGTCGGAATGCATATAATTTTATTTTCCATTTTTTCTGGTATACGAGTTACTTTTAATACCAAACAAATATATAACTTAAGTTGAAAAATATCCATCCCTCAAATGTGAATGAAGCATGTGCATGCATTAGTACAGAAAAGATAAAAAGATAGTTAAAATCACTCCTGGCACTTTTACTATGTTAATGGAATGTAATTTTTTGAGAAAAGATCCATGTAATAGATTAGAAGGAAAATCTCCTGAAAATGTCTGACTTTCTAGCCAATGAAGCAACTGGAACAAACACACAATTTATTTGCAGGCAGATAATGTGTTTTATCCCACAAGTTATGAAAAGGTGGCAAGCATTATGTGTAACCAGAACAAGGGGGAAGCAGTTAATTAGAAACTCTAATAAATATATAAAATCATGCAGTAAATAAGACTGCCTGAAATTTTGAATATTGAAGAATTGAAAATTAGATTAGGGCCTTCCATCTTTTATGTGAAAAAATAATACATGGTACTTATATCCTCTCAATCTGCTTACAGATATGTTAAAACATAGAGGTTATATAAGTTTCATAATAGAATTTATTTCCTAAGTCAGACTTAAAATAACCTTTTTTTCCTACCACTTACTGCGAAAAAGATGTTTTTCGAGACTCCCACTTGCCATGTATTCATAGAGAAGAAGCCGATGTTCATCCTCCCAACAGTATCCAATGAGCTTCACAAGATTTGGATGGCTGAGTTGCCCTAGATATTTGACTTCAGCCTGCAAAACAAAGAATCATGTGCAAACAGATGCAATTATATTCTCTCTCAAACTGTTATTCTAAATATAAAAGAAAAGGAAAGTCACATAATTATCTAACATACCAACATGAAAACAGTTTATTCTTCAGGTCCTATTTATTGGTTGACTAAGTAGTGTTGAATAATGTATGCATCCATAAATATGAGAAATAGCAACCCTAAACAGCTGTTTCTGCTGGCCAAAAACAAAAGCAGCTGTTTCTAAATGAAATCTTTTCTCAAATAAGATGATAAAGCATATCCTAAAATTTGTTACTCAGTTCCAAATGCCCAAAAGTATATCCCTACCTACCTTCAACATTAATTTAATGCTTGAATTATAGGTTTTGTTCTATATCCTAGGTACCTATCCTACAAAAACAAAAATAAGTATTACATATCATAGTTGAATTAGGCCAAGAAATTTAATGCATTCAAAATCAAATCTTGGGAAACTACTATATTTATAAGATAATAAGGTGAGTTATGCAATTACCAGATTCCTTTAAAGTGGATTCTCATAATCGTAATAGTACAACAGCATCCTGCCATATATATGAGCATTCTTCCCCAGCTAGATGAAATTTTTTCACATGTTCTCTCTCTCTCTCTGTGATAAAGTTTGTACCAGTATTTGGCAACGACATGAAAGGCTAAGTATCCATATATGTAGATGTAGAAAAAATAAATAATAACACCTCAGATTAAAAGAATTACTTAGAAGAAGCCAAGAAAATAACACAAGTAGATTACCAGCCATTCTCTGTCACCTTGGAACCCATCAGGATTAAGCTCCTTAACAGCGACTGCTGTAGATTTGTAACCAGGCCTCACATTCTCATCTATAACTCCTTTATAAACAACCCCAAAGCCACCTTCACCAAGAATATAGTCTGGCCGGAATTGCTTTGTAGCCAACCTTGTCTCCTCATATGTGAATCTATCAACATTGGTATATCCAGAATTCTGCCGTAGATCTTTAACATCCTTGGCTGTCAAAGGAATGATGCTTGGCTTTTTGGTTTCAGGTGACTCCTGCATTTCTAGTTATTGTTGGAGATGCAGTAGTTTTAGGTCCTCCATCTTAAGTTGTTCGATATAAAAAAATATTCTACAAACTAAAGGCCCTCAATTTCTTTAAATGTGCAAAGATAAAAAGCATGAAACATCAACATGCATTCTTATTTAATAATTCTATACATTTTAAAACAGATCGGTCACACAAGGCACAATTGGAAAAACTCTCAGTTCACTAGTTCTAGGTTGTTCAAATTCTATCCAATCAATTATTGTCATGATTCTCTCTAGCTTTCTGCAATAAATTTTAGGCTGGTTTTTTCAAATTTATGACAGAATAACAAGTTGTGAACTTTTTTTGATTCAATCGTAAACAAGAACAAAGAACAACTTCTGAACAATATCACAACCTAATAAACACACAGTTTCAAATAGAATACGCGATTCCATTTTCTGTCAAATTTCTGGGAGCAGGAGAACCCAGTAAAGGACGAAATTGAACAAGAAATTCAAACGAGAGTTAAAAACTTAAGTAAAGAAATTAAAAAGAAAAAAATTACAAGAAGAGCAAATAAATTTTAAAATAACCTGGACGCTTGCTGAGAGATTGGTGATCTTGATGTTGATGCAGCTGTTCCTCAATACTAAAACAAATCCCCATTAATCCGACCCACACTCTGAAAATTAATCTGAATTGGATTTTACCTCCCCATTGTTTTAACAAAAATATGTCACATTATATTTTACAAGGGCATCGCATCTAATTCTAAATGAAGAAATTTGAGTCAATGTTGCGAAAAAAGGGGTCCGGATCCGATCTGGGTAAGACCCAATCCCAAGTGGTCGCCAGGAAATACACCGATCCAATTGGCAAAAAGGGGAACCAACACCACGGAAAGGGGGAACTAAGAAAAACCTACAAACTATGAGAAAAAAAGGGGAGGAGAGGGAGAAAGCGAGAATGTCTTAAAAGAGAGAGTTTCTTTCCTGGATAGATAACTGATTTTTTTTTTTTTTTTTGGATTTTGCATTTTCAGAGGCGCAGCCGCCAAAAACGCCAAGCAAAGCGGGACCCATGTTTTTCTAACAAAACAACCTTTTGGTTGAGGTTATTTAACATATTGCCATTTACTCGTCCCAACCCTACGAGGTGTTGTCAGCACAATCTACTTTGATCTAATGGCATAGACGTGTCATATATATATATATATATATATATATATATGTTATACACACGCATATATATATATGTGTCATAGATGATTAAATAAGATGATCAATTTGGATTTAATTTAATTTTTTTATAATTTATAGTATTAGTATTTTTAAAATTTAATTCGAATTTGAATCAATTTTTATTTAAAATTAATTTGATTTAAATCAATTTTTATCGATTTAATTTATTAAACTTTTATATTATTTTTATATAATTTTAATATATTAAAATAAATTTACATATAAAATAATTATTTTATTTTATAAAAATTTAAAATATAAATAAATTAATAAAAATATATAATTCAACTCAAATATTTTCAATTTTTTAACTTTTTACTTGAAATTCGATTCAAATCTAATAAAAATATTTAATACTCGAACATAAACCAAAATGAATAAAAAAAATTAATATAAACCAAACACTATATTTTTAAATTGATTTTTAATTTTTTAAAATTTTTTCTCACTCTTATACTTAACTATGGCTTAAATATTATCCAATATTTTTCAGTTTGGATAAACTTTTTTATTTTGTTTAAATTAATATGTGATTTTTATTCTTTAAAAAATTATTGATTTCACACAGATTTTATCAAATGACCTGTCATATTTTGATCAAGTTAATAGCATGAAAAGCGAAATAATACATTTCAATTTGTGTTTTAATCAATTATATTGAGAGTTTTCTTTTTTTTTTCTTTTTATATTTTTCTTTTATGTTTCTCTTTTAACAAGAACATGGAACGTTAGTGACCTTTTTGAACCTTGATCAAGATTATGCCTAAGGAAGGCAAATCAACTCGAAACTATCAGGTTTCGACCCGACCCGATCATCTAGGGTCAGATTTTTTTTAAAAAAAAATGGGTTTTAAGTTGGGTCAGGTCGATTTTATTTTTTTGAATATCAAATTCAGGTCGAGATTGGGTTTTATACAAACCCAACCTGACCTAACTCGAGATATTTCCAAAATACCTTTGTAATATATATATAATTTTTTTCAGGGTTTTTCTCTTCTTTCGACCCCATTTCGAACTCTCATAATCTTTTCAGATTTTCTCATCCTCCAAAACCCAACCGACCTTTCTTTTTCCATTAGCTTTTAATTTTCATCCATTTTCTTCAAATCTTTCCTTTATTTCAATAAAGAAAACCTTCAATTCAAAAAGAAAAACTCAACAGGAGTGAAAAGAAAGGAAAACGGGCCAACTATTAGTACCTAGGACTAGGAGCGACCGTTCCCCCTTCTCAGAAACAAAAACTGCAACAACTAAGCCTTCCTTTGAGTGATCTCCATTAGTACCAGCAGTTTTGAGGTAAGCCAAAGGCCCAAAGCTATCTCTTTTAGATCTCTTATTTACAAGTATTAATCTTTTCTTTTTATCGCTAAATTAATCTCTTCATTTTCATTTCACAAGATTTGATCTTTGATATGAACTCACCAGCTCTTCTCAAAAGGCAAAAGCTTTGAAATATCCTCAATTGCTTGCACAATGAATTAAGCTCGTGAAGAAAAGCTATTATTACTTCAAAAGTGAGATGGGGAGGCCAGCGAAAGAGCTCGTATATGCAATTTAAAAAAGCATAACAATATAAAATAGGTAGTCTATAATGGGTGTTCAAGTTTTAGTCTTTGTTTTATTCTTCTCCATCATGTTTAGTTAGCCAACATAAATGACATGATTGGAGCAGTTAAGAGAAATGTGGAGTTTTAACAATTACTTGTTGAATAAAACATGTTGCATTTCAGGAATGGAATCGGTGGATGAAAATTTGTATTTTTTTCTAACAAAATTATAGGGAATATGTTAATTTTTTATTTTTTATGTTTTTGAAAGTCACCTTTTTTATATAATTATAAAGAATAATTATATATTTATATGATTATTTGCTCATAGTTATTTATAATTAATATGCATATAAATTTTTATTCAAGAAAAGAATATGATTGTATTTTTCTTTTGGGTTTATCAATATATTGCTATTTTTTTTATGTATTCCTTTATTATGATACCAATATAACCAATAACCGAATGAAAATATGGTCACAAACCCTCAATATAATAAAGAAAATACTAGTACATAAATTGGATTAAAAGACAACAGTTCATACAATTTGGGACACCAAATCATCAACCATGTTGAGTTGATCTGTCATCCATAAGCATGAGGAATCTATCCTATATTGAAAAGAAAATGGTCATACCACCCACAAGCCATGGCATCTCTTCCCTTTAAGTTTTTTATATATACCCACATTTGTTCAATCTATAGTTCCAATGTCACAGCCTAAAATCACAAAAGCATTAAAGCTACTCTACTGAAGACCTTATTAGAACCCCAATGTTCTTGGGTTCCTAGACCTATACCTAGCCAGGCTTTAGGTTATTGTAACTATATTGGTTGATGGAGAAAAAGTATCAAATATTGTAGAAATAAAGAAAGACAAAACTATATATTGTTAATTATGATTAGTATGATAAGGAAATGAAGTGATTTATATACTGTTGATGTCTTAAAATACTTTTGCAAATTCTTTTTTCTTCTCATTAAAAAAAAAGTGAAGATTGAAGAGAAATGAATTTACTATAATTATAAAGTTCATAATTTATAATCCAGTTTAAACAGAGCATTATTGTTTTAAGAAAACCATTTTTTTCATATATGAATGATGAATGGTTCAGAATTAAGAACTGTCAAGGTGACCTATGGTGTACATTTTCCTAGCTTAAGCTTCTCATTAAAGATTTGTACGTATTTTTAAGTTTAAGTTTATAGGAAACTCGACCTTTGTCATAACTGTCAGGGAATGTAAAAGCTTCTAAAGAAAGGCATAAGAAGGTCGATGGTTGATAGCAGGTGTTGTGTGATGCAAATCCGAGCTGACTTAACTGAGTTAATTAGACTTTATCGGTCTACTTTTTCCCACTCTTGCTAGCTAAGGCTGTAAATAGTACTTTACTTATAGCTTGGAATTTAGGATCAAACACAGGTACCTTAACTTACAAAGTAAAGGAATCAGGTGTTCATTGAATTGGTTCCTAAAATGTAGTGACTAGAGATTTGAAGAGAGATTGCAAGGTGATTATATTGAATCTAAAACTTTGGGACCATCATTTTGTATGGGTGGGAAATTGAAGCTACCAGGAAATGACATTGTTTTAAATGAGAAAGATGAGGTGATGATGAAATATTTTATAAACGTACTGTTTCTCTGTAGTAAATTTTTATTCATTAAATTAATGAATTAAGTTTAATTTAATTTGCAATATCTGTTGATATTCCTTGTGTTTGGAATCATTAGGAATGGATTCAAAGTTTTGAAAAGTTCTTGGATGCCGTTAATATTCATATTTATGGCCTATCCTTCATTCATTTCCTACTACAGCATCTATTTGTAGTTTTTAGTACATATTTCATAATAATCATTCTTATTATATGTTGTTTACATAAAGTGAAAGTATATTTTGTTCTAATAGTTTCTTGTTAAGTTCATTACATAGTTCTAAAATGGTAATCTTATCTTAATTTTCTGGTTCTACTTTTGGAACTATATTTTTAGTCAAGTTTGTGATAACAATAATTCATGTTGATTTGTAACATTTGCTCAGTAGGCTGAATAACATGTCTTTTACAAAGACATTTATATGGTATAGCTCTTGGAGGCTTCTTAGCTTAACTTTTTGCTCAGCATCATCTAAGACAAGTTAAATCCTTAATTCTATCAAATACATTTTTGGAGACAAGTAGTTTTGTAACGGCACTACCTTGGGCACCTATGTATGTCTTCACATTTCTTGTAATTAACTCTAGGCTAGATAAATTGCTTTATTTGTTGGATTATGTATACAACTAATTCTTTGCGTAAGATTTGCCTCTTATAGGGCTGTCAATTCATCGGCATTTTGAAATCAAATGACTTCATGCATGTAGTTTAGTGTGGCATCCAAGTTAAAACAAATTTCCTCGTAATGAGTCAATTCCCTATTAACTAACCTCTTGCAGTTGCTTGTATACATGCATTTCTTGGGTGAAAGGAAAAATATATTCATTCATGCATGTAATCTTTTTATAGAATGAACTTTTCCAATTTTTTTGATACTTAGATTCTAAGTTTGTTTTTCAATTGTTTCAGTAGAATTATTTGTTAACAAACCTTTTTATTTTGATTTTATATAGTTAATTTATTCAGTTGCTTTATTTGTTAATATCAAGAATAATAACTCTAATTTTTTTTTATGAACGAAGTTAAAATGCCTAATTTGAGAGATAATTCATGTTCCTCAACACCTCTTGCTTCTACCTCACATCAATTACCAATTCAGCAAACTTTCATTCCAACATCTGATGAAAATGTAACTCCATGATTAAGTGTGACTAAGAGGGTGCTAAAGTTGATGATAATGGGTATAACTCAAGTAAGCTAAAATCAAAAGTATGGAAACATTTTAAAAAAGAGAAAATCAATAATGAATGGAAGGCAATATGCAATTATTGTAAGAAGAAACTTGAGGTGCTTCTAAGAATGGGACAATTTATTTGCGTGAGCATTTAGAGAGCTACAACAAGTGATTTCAAATGGATATTCATCAACAAGTGCTAGTAGCAAATCAAAGAAAGACAGATAGAAAAGTAACACTAAAAAACTTATCCTTTGATCAAAATGTCACAAGGAGGAAGCTTGCCAACATGATAATCATGCACGAATATCTCTTATCAATGGTTGATCATGTGCGATTCAGAAAGTATTCTTATAATCTCCAACCTTGGTTTGCTATGCCTTCTTAAAATACTATAAAGAGTGATATTTTAAAGATTTTCAAAAAGAAAAAGGCAAAAACAATATCCAAATTGAAAGCTAATGAAGGGAGAATTGCTATCACAATTGATATGTGGACTGCTAATCACCAAAAAAAAGGATAAATGGCTATCACTGCTCATTACATTGATAATCAATGAAACTTCCAAAAATGCATCATCAGGTATATTTTATTAAATTGTCTTATTTTGATAGTGTTCATTTTTTATTAAGTAATTATTATTATTGAATTAATTATTAAATTAGTGTAAATAATTAATTGTTTAATTAGGTTTGAATATGTGCCAACTCCACATACGAAAGATGTCATTGCTTCAAGTTTGAAGAAGTGTTTCTTAGATTGAAATTTTGATAGAAAACTTTCATCTATTATAATGGATAATTATAGTGTGAATGGTGGTGTTATTGAGTTGTTAATTGATAGAATTGATTATGATGCACTTTTGCTTAATGTGGCTTTTTTTCATATGCATTGTTGTGCACACATCTTGCATTTGATTATGAAAGATGGATTGAGTGTGATTGGAGATGGAATTGAAAGAATTCATGATAGTGTCCTTTTTTGGGGTGTTACACCAAAGAGGTGGGAAAAATTTGAAGAGGTAGTGCGTCAATTGCATATTCCAACTTTAAAAAAGTTATGTTGATGTCAAAGCACGATGAAACTCTACTTACTTGATGCTTTGAATAGTTTTGTTTTATAAAGATGTTTTTCCTTGTTGTGTGCAATTACATGGTGATCCTTTGTACAAATATTTGCCAACTAAAAATGATTGGATAATTACAATTGAGATTTGTGAAAAGTTGAAATTGTTTTATGATATCACTGAAGGGTTTTCTCGCACAAAATATGCTATGCAAATCTTTATTTTTCTAATATTTACAAAATCATATTGGCATTGAATGAATGGATTATGCATTCTAATAGAATTATTTCATGTATGGTTGTGAGCATGTTAGGCAAATTTGAAAAATATTGGAATAATGTGCATGGTATAATGGGTGTTGCCACAATTTTAGATCCAAGGTACAAAATAGAGTTATTGGAGTATTACTTTGAAAAGATTTATGGAGAAAATGCTGAATTTGAAATTAAAAGGATTGTGCAAATATGTTGAGATTTGCTTAAGGAGTATAAGGAAAAATTGGTTTTGGAAAAGGAGGAAGGACCTTCTATTTCAAGCTTTTCATCTTTAGATGGTGTTGGTTCTATTGAATTGAGAAATTTAAGAGATTATGATGATTTTGTTTCAAGAAAAAAAAAAGAAATCAAAAGTAAAATCAGAGTTAGATCGTTACTTGGATGAAGAAGTCATACCAAGCAAAGGGAATTTTGATATATCGAATTAGAGGAAACTAACTAGACCTCAATTTTTGATCTTACAACTTATTGTTAGAGATATTTATGCCATACTAGTTTCTACTGTTGCTTCAGAGTCTACTTTTAGTACTGAAGGGAGGTTGGTAAGTGCGCAACACAATAGACTTCATCTATTAACTATAGAAGCTTTAACTTGTTGTCAAATTTGGTTATGGGCTGAAGAAAAAGGTACAGTAATGCATATTATGTAATTTTATTTTTTATTTTAACATATTGTTAGTTATTATAATTTGTTGTTATATATTATTTGTTAATATTTTATTATTTCATTTGTAGGATCAATTTCATTAGAAGAAAAGTCTTTCTATGAAGATATTGATGAGAGTGAGATTGAGGAAAAGATAACTAGTTTGATAAATAATATTATCTTTTTTAACTAATTCATTTTTTATATTTTTGTTTTTAAATATATTAATTTATGAGATTTTTTTATTCATCTTATTGTTTTATTTTATAGGACTAGTGTGGTTAGAGGAGAATGAGGATAAAGAGCTTAGTGATGATGAAATGATTTGTTGTGATCTTGGAAGATTTTCACCATGTTGGATGAAAGGATATTCAAACAATTTAACTTTTTATTGTGGTGGTTTAAGCTTTTGATGTTTAGCTTGTATCATGTACTATGTTTAAATTTTAGTTATTAACTTATACTTGTTTGATATTTGAATTTCAGTTTACTAAGTTTTATTTATTTCATAATTTCATCATCTATGGTGAGAATTTGTGAGTTTTCATTTACTATGTTCTATGTGTTTTATAATACTATTATTTATGGTGGGAATTTGTGAGATTTTTACTAGACAAAAAGAGTGGTATGTACTAAGTTTGAATTTGTAAGTGATTATATTAAATTTGTTAATGCTTGCGATATATTTATATTAGATAATGCAGGATTGAGGAAGCAGGTGAACTTTGAATTCTGTGTACGTGGGTTAATCCATAATAATATGGGCAAAAGGTAAATGACACTCCTATTGCTATTGGTCATGCTGATGAACTAGGTGAATGTTAAATAGTGTATCATATCCAGCTTTATTGCTTTAGCCCTTTTCTCATTATTTATTGACAATCTAAAAATTGATCATGCACTTCTGTTATTTTGTTGACATTAAATGGTGTGCATTCTCCTTTTGATAATGCTTAAGATGAGCTTCATTTATTTTCATATTTTTTAGGAATAATACAACATTTTTAATAATAATATTCCCAAAATGGTCAGTTTATTACAGAGAAGGTGTTCTTTGGAGGATTGGATGGAAAAACTTTTATTAGATATTAATATTTCCAGAAGTGCCTCAGTGGCAACATTTTTTGAGCTGGAAGCTATTGTGTTTGAGCTGGAAGCTGTTGTGATGTCTTGTAGGTGGTTCCTTGATGCCTCTTGTAAATGGATGAATATATACTTATACCTTTAACTATAGCCTATTTTTATAGTTAAATTTTAACTGTAAATCCACATTAAATTATGCTCCA
This sequence comes from Durio zibethinus, assembly GCF_047325235.1. Lineage (NCBI taxonomy): Eukaryota > Viridiplantae > Streptophyta > Magnoliopsida > Malvales > Malvaceae > Durio > Durio zibethinus. The sequence goes on from NC_143176.1 coordinate 11,611,173, forward strand.
TGGTCTAAACATGTTTGTTTGTTACAGTATTTGACAACATGAATCAATCAGATGTTGTTTCATTTGAAAATTTAAAATGGTAATAAACTGAATTCGGGTCGGGTTGGGTTGGATTCGAGTAAATAATATTCTTAACAGGTCAGGGTTGGGTTTTTCCACTAGAACCTCTGAGTGGGGATGGGTCAGGTATCGAATAAAAGCATTAAGGCTTTGGGTCAAAGGCAGGGAAAGCAAAAATCTACCCAGCCTTGCCCCGGTGCCAATTCTAATTATGCCTCCACAATCGTCACATGACACTACATGATCAGTGGTAAATCCATGGTAATGTGTTTATAGATAACTTTAAAGATCATAAAACAAGAAATTTTTCTTTGACACTTTCAAAATTTTTCTTGGACACCTAAAAATTTTCACCTAAATTATATTTTTTAATTTTCTAATTATTCCATTAACTGCCACTACCCAATAACCAACTATAACCCATTACTCATTAATTAAGAACCAACATCCTAATTAAATTTTCATCAAAATTATAATATAATAATATATTATTTTAAATTTTTATTTTAAAATTTTAAATATTATAAGTAGATACTTTTAAAATTAAATATTAAATTTGCCACTAAACATGATCAAATTTGGCCCATGCTAATGTCGAAAACCACTGCAAGGTTAGATTCAACCACTACTTGCCAACTTATAGCTTGGTTTTTGGTGTTTCAATTGGCATCTAATACTAGTTTGTTCAATTTTAATGAGTTAATTCAATGGGTATATGTATTTGTATATTGAATCTTAAAACAAGTATCTTAAAGGTGCATATCACTTAAATAATTACACTATAATTAACTAATACAATTTAAAATTAAGTGGAGTATATCAAGCCTATATAAGTGATGAATTCTTACATAATTCATTATTCTAATTGGATAATTGTAAGATTATAATAAAAATAATTATAATTGAAATACGCCTATACTTTAAATATACAATATGAGTATAGTTTGATCTAAATATTCTTATCGTTATTGTTTTCCTTTTGTGAGTGATTATTATTTTTATATTGTTTTTCTTCACATCAATTTTCATACCAATGCAATAAATGAAGGGAATTAACTATCAATAATCAAAGTTAAAGCAACAAATTTTAAAAATTTTTAATTTTTTAAAGCCAAGATCAATCAACAAGATCATACAAACACACAATATATACATACCATATGGGTTTCGGCTATGGTATGTACCTTGTGTGCTGAAACTCTTTTTGTTGAAGGTGTTGTTCTTCCAAATAGTTTTTCAAGTTAAAAAGCTACCCAAGTGTGTAGCCTCTAACGATGATCCATATGAACTCCTGTAAAAGAACTTTCTATAAGGTAGGGAAGAACACAAAACCACACTCTAGCTAGTAAGTGTTTACAAAACCTCTTATTTTCTCCCAAATTTTGGCTTAGACTTTCTTCTAGCTTATTTTTGCATCAAGTATGCCTTAAAACTTACAAGAGGGGTGGTGGCTTAATGTTCTTTTTATAAAAGGACATTCAGTCATATTAGGTTAAATGCAAGACATGTATATTTTCATAAATATCCCGTACTTAGCCAAATAGTCTAACAAGCAAAGTTACTATCTCTTGTTTTATTTCCTTTATCTTTTGGTTATACCAGAAACAAATTAAGTCCAACTTAATTTATCCCAATTTTAATCTTTCATAATTGTCTTACTATGTGTGACCTATTAGTTTCTTTAGCATGTTGGCAATAAACAAAAGCATTGTAAGCCTTAATATTCGGCTATGGATATGATTGCTCCTTTTATGAGGCTACAAGTGCACATATCACTATCAAGTAATAAAATGAGTAGAGTTGTCGATCCCACGAGGACTATATTAGGGTGTAAAACCAAGTACCAAAGGAAGTTCTTTCTAACTTTACATTTAGATAAATCAAAAGGCCAATTGGTTGATGGCAAAAATGAAAGAATGGAAATTACAATTGTATAGACCGAAAGCCAAGCTAACCAACTGTCACTTGGTAGCTTAAAGAGTAGGCTTATCATACTAGAAAACAAAATAAAGTTGAAAGCTTGAATGTTGGGTGAAAGTAAAAGAGAACATAAAAGAACAAAGTTGAATCTTGAAAACTTGCAAAAGAAATTTATATGTGCAAAGTAAGAAAAAGAGATTTGGGTGAAAATAAACTTGTATTAAAAGAAAGAGCTTTGGAAAATAAAACTATGGCTAGTCTATCACCCTAGCCAAGAGTAAAAGAAATTACAATAGATCTAGGCTAATCTGTCATCCTAGCCAATTTATAAAGAAAACTAAGTGAAACCATAAAAGGAAAAGGAATGAGAAACAGGGAGTAGAGAGGGATGTGGAATCCCCTAGATAATTTACAAGTGAAATGCATGGCCTATTTATAATACAAGGTTCAACCATTGAAGGATGAACCTAAACACTTTTGAATATGAAAGGTGATCTTTTAGAATTTCATTGGTTTAAGAATCTTCATTAATGGGATTGATTCTTGTCTTACCAAAATTGACTCTTACATTTAGCCTATTATTGCCATATTTTCTTCATGGTTTGCAATTCAAGAGGGAGATTCAGCCAAATTGAAGGCCATATCTGGGGGATTTGGCTAATCTGTAATTAAAGTCCAAATTTGGGGATTTAGTGAATCAGCATTGAAGACAAATCTCCTTAATTTTGCATAGATCATGGGATTCTTAAGAACATCTAAGAATCACTCTTTGCATTTAAACCATTGTTTCCCATAAATTGTAATCCAAGAAAGGCATCCAATCAAGCATTAAAATTCATGACTTATGTGATTTAGCAAATCATCATTAAAATGCCATATCTCTTTGATTTTGCATGAATCATGGAATTCATTAGGAGATCACACAATTCACTATTGCAAATGGTAGAATATCTTTTGAATCTCTATAGATTCTTGATGGGCTAGAATTGTTTGTCACTTTTGCATGGATCATGTCTTTGCATTCATGTCTTCACTTTACCACCTTCGCATCGGTTGCATGGTATTTGGTTTGACGTTCAATGTAATAAATTTCTTCATGCAAACCTAAATATCATCAATTTACATCATTATTGAGCAAAAATCATGAAAATTTTTAAAATTTTAACTTTAAAATGATTTGTAAACATCTATAAATCTTAAGGTTATCACATCCCCACACTTATCTTTTTGCTTGTCCTCAGGTAAAATCCTTAAGTTATCAATGCCAAGATTCACACAGATGCACTCAAAATCAAAGTTTCATAAGTTATTGATCATGCACTATGGTATAATATCAAGATAGTTATGAACATTGTTAGACATAAAACTTAATCATAAGTACTTGCCACTTTCAAACATGTGAAGTCAACCTCTCTTTTATGCATGCAACCTAAGCAAAAAGTATATATACCATGTTGTCACATATTAAATCAAAGATAAAGCATACATCATATGTTCACTTTCCCCAATCTCTCTCCATTAATATAGGCTTACATGCTTGACTTAAAATCAATGTCTTTATTGCTTATAATGTAAGGCTTGGGTGAGGGTAGGAAAAAGGAAATTTTAGGCTTAAAACCCTTTACTTAAATTTGGACTCGAAAACTTTGACAAGGCTTAAGGTAGCTTTACTTTTCTTTTTTTTTTTTCTTTTTTTATTTCATGTAACCATTTTTGGCTTTTTCAATTCATTTCTGTTCTTTACCCATTTTGGCTTTATTTTTTTTCTTTGTTTTTTCTTTTCTTCCTTGCGCCTCTCTACCTCTCTAATATGATTTGTTCTCTTATCTTATTACTAACATGCATAAGCAATATAGGTTAGGTAAGAAAAAGAGGTAATTTATAAGAAAGAGGGTTCGATTTATTTGATATGGGTTAATAAACAAGAAAAAAGATTTATTAGGCTTAAAGTAAAGGTATTAAAGATGATTTCTTTATGGTGGGCTTGAAAAAAAAAGCTTAAACAGTCCAAAGATAGCCTAAATCATTTCTTGAGACAAGTACAACCTAGGATTTTGCCTCAAGGGTAAGTAGGCAAATTCTAGTGTTATGCTTATGCCTCAATTCTATATGCAATTTTATAGTCATATAACTTTTCACCAAGATTTATGCATTTCAAAGATGAAGATGGCAATTCACAATTCCACAAACAATATGCACATATTTTCATTTCATGTTTTTCACTATGCTCATACTTTCTCAAGATCATAAATAAGTCACTTATGAATACTTGTAAAAGTCAACTAAGATTGCAACATGATGAGCAAAGGCATAACAACTTGGTTTGAAAACAAAGATTTTAGGGTAATCTTTTGAAAAATGTTGAAAACTGTTTTAGCACAAAATAATCAAAATTGTTTTCCCTTCCCTACACTTGAATTGTATAATAGTTCAAAATAATCAAAAGTTTAGGCTCAAGGAAAACTCCCCTATCTTTGTTTCATTGAGGCCTAATGGGTTGGGCTCCAATATTCATCATTTCTTTATCTTTATTCCTAAAACAAATTGAAACAAACAAAGTAAGATTAACGTAAAGTTGTTCTAACAAAAAGAAATAACTAAAGCACTAATAATTTTAATAAAACTTGAGTTGCCTCCCAAGCATTACCAATTTTGGTCAAGTTGGACCAAACTTAAAAATGTAAAAGGTTATGTAATTACTTCTCACTTCACTCCAGCATCTACCCATTTAATGGTCTTTCTACTCACCACATATTTAATAATAAATTTTAAGTAGTGATGCTCAATGATTATAGTGTAAATGGATGTGTAACCTATCTCTAACAAGGTCTTCATTTAGCACTAGCTGGACTAAGGTAGGTGGGCACTAGCTTCAGTACCAGTGAAATAGGTACAACCATGAAAACTATAGGGTTGGTTTCTAAGGCTAAAAGTTCTCTTATAATTGGTAAATTAAGCTTAATGAAGAGTGTTTCAAAATATTAAAGCACATTTTCAACTAAATAACCCCTGTCAACTTTGTTATCTACCCCATTTAATTCCACATCATGCATTTGATCATTGTAGGGTTGGGGAATTGGTAAGGGTGGACTATAAGGCTTAAGCTCAACTTCAATGGGACCAATGCTAGACCTTACTTGAGTTCAGATCCCAAAATTGGTTCTTCCTTAAAATTTATCTCTTTATTTGGATTTAAGCTCTTCAAAAATACTTTCCAAAATTGTAATAGCTTTTCATCTTCTATCTTAATTTATTCTTCCACATATTCTTTTTCAAATTTTTCTTTTGGTTCCTCCTCCATATATTGCCCAAGTACTTTTACAAAATTGGGCAAGTTAACCATGACAGGCTCATCCATCAAGTCATCCTCATTGTCATTAACAACATACACCATTTCTCCTCTCCTTTGATCATTCTTTAATATGCACTCCATTTTACTCAACTAACTTGGATCTACATGTTTGTTATAGCTTTTCAAATTGGCAATATGGGTTTTGAGGAGGATGACTTGATTTCAGATGAATTTTGTTGAAGATTCATCAAGGAAAAAGTTTGTTTGTTGAGGAAAAAATGGTCGATCATATGGTGGATGAGAGTATAGTTGTGATGGAGGATTCAAAGGTAGGGTGTAGAATTGAATGATGGCTCTTGACTATTCCCTCATGGATAACTAGGCTAACTTTCCAAACCTTGAGTGTAAGTGTTTGCATAATAGTCTAATTGGCTATCTAGATACCTATCACTATCGTATTTCCCCACATAACTATGATAGTTATCAAATGTGCTCTGAACTAATTGAACATGTTTAAGATTACACTTTTTTTCAAGAGCATCTATTTTTTTTAGCCAAAGAAGCAAGTTATAAGGTTATTGTTGAGAGAGGGTTTTCATCATACCTTTCACTATTGCACCATGGTCTAGAATTTTGAAACAACTATTGAATGTGGAAATACTCACAAGATGACTCGACATAGTCCCTAAAAGTTCTGGCCTCATTACAATAGAAATTAGACATATTGGAAGAAAAAAAAAAATACATTAGATCAAAAAATAAAAGTCTAAATTAGAAAGTAAAAAGAAGTGTTTAGATATTGGTCTTCTAGCATCGATAAAATCCTTGACAACGGTGCCAAAAACTTGATTGCTCTTTTTTATGAGGTTGTAAATACACAAGTCACTATCATGTAATAAAGTGTGAGTAGGGTTGTCGATCCCACGAAGACTATGTTGGGGTGCAAAACCAAGTACCAAAGAAAGTTTTCCCAACTTTGTATTTAGATAAATCAAAAGGTCAATTGGTTGATAGTAAAAATGAATCAATGAAAATTATAAATGTATAGGCCGAAAGCCAAGCTAATCAACTATCACTTGGTAGCTTTAAAGGTAGGCCTATTATATTAGAAAATAAAAGAAAATTGAAAGCTTGAATGTTGGGCAAAAGTAAAAGAGAGCATAAAAGAACAAAGTTGAATTTTGAAAGCTTGCAAAAGAAAGTTGTGCATGCAAAGTAAGAAAGAGAGATTTAAATGAAAATAAACTTGTATTTAAAGAAAGAGCTTTGGAAAATAAAACTATGGCTAACCTATCACCTTAGCCAAGAGTAAAAGAAATTACAAAAGAACTAGGCTAGTTTGTCACCCTTGCCAATTTATAAAGAAAACTAAGTGAAACCATAAAAGAAAAAATAGAAAAAAAGAAAAAAAAAAAGAACAAAAGGATGTGGAATCCCTTGGATGATTTATAATGAGATGCATAGCCTATTTTTAGTACAAGGTTTGGCCAAGGAATGATGAACCTAGACTCTTTTGAATATAAAAGGTGATTTTTTAGAATTTCACTGATTTAGGAATCTTCATGAATCTGATTGATTCTTATTTGGTCGAAATTTACTCTTGCATTTAGCCTATTATTACCTCCATTTCTTCATGATTTGTAATTCAAGAGGGAGATTTGACCAAATTGAAAACCATATCTAGGGGATTTGTCTAATATGCAATTAAAGTCCAAATTGGCAAATTAGCATTGAAAACAATATCTCCTTAATTCTACATAGATCATGGGATTCTTAAGAACATCCAAGAAGCATTCTTTTAAAAAGAGCTATAAAAATACCAAAAGCCATTCTTTTAAAGAGTAAAAATTTTTTAAAAAATAAATTATTTAAAAAAAATCAAAGAACACTACTCAATTTGCAAATTTGGTATCTCTACCTTAGAAAATTTTGCATCTGTTGCTTCCATTTATGCCCCCTATCATTCCTTATTCAGTGCATCTGCACTATGTGCTAGTGACCTTTCCAATTTTGATTGTTTCTTGCCTTAAATCTCTTCTTTTTAAGTGTGTTTAATTAATCTGTCAAAGCTTTTTTTTTTTTAATTTCTTAAGTTTTGATGATTGTTTACTTAAGTCAATTACTCTCTATAGTAGCTCAAATCAATTCCATCGGTGCCATAACTCAAATGAGAAAGAATCTTGATTTCACCTTTAAATACCCTTTTCTCTTTCTCATTTTCAAAAATCTAGGGTTAGAAGTATTAATCTTTCAAGCTTTGGCTAACACATTGCTTATATTCTACTAATATTCTATTATCTTTTTGGTCCATATTCTTTTAACAACTTAAGATCATGCGTAGATAATTTTGGTTGCATATTAGATTATTCTAGTTGAGATATGTTGCAAATTTTTAAGACTTTATAGACTTGGTTTGATAAATTAATTAATTAAATCTATTAAATATTAAATTAGTGTAAGTGCTTATTTGGTTTTATACAATAATTTTTTGGGACAAATTTTATTTATATTTTATTTGGAGTAAGAGTTACACATATAAAAAATATATGCAGTTATTAATAATTTAAATAAAAATAAATAAGTATTTTGTACGAGGCTTATAACTCTTTTCTCTACCAAATGTAAAACATTATAGTGAGGGTCATAATTCTCAATAAAAGTAATTTTAAATGAGGGTAAATATACAAGTTTTCATTAAAAATAAAAATTTTAAGTGAAGGTTAATAAAAGCTTTCACTAAAGTTAAATGACATAATGAGAGTCAAAATTGACCTTCACTATAGGTTTTACATTTAGTGAGGACCAAAAGTGACCTTCCTTAATTATTTACATTTATTAAAATTTTTTTAACTTTCACTAAACGATACATATAGTGAGAGTTGGGTTTTATTTCTCATTATATATAATTAACGAGGGAACTTATAGTAAGAGCTCATGAGAATTACATTGACCTTCGTTAAAAAAATTAATGGGGATTATATGAACTATTAACGAGGTTCGTAACCCTCACTTAAAGACTATTTTCTTGTAGTGTTATTTTAATAAAAAAATTATAAAGAGGCCCTTATTTCCATTATTATGTTCATTATTTCTTGCTGACAAAATAAGCTAGTACATAGCTGATCCCACAAGGAATGATAACTTAGTTACTTGAATATAGTTGATAATTTTAGTCCATAATGTTTAGTTTAGACTAAAGCAAAGAAAGTTGCTACTACAGTGCCTCTGAAAGTCCCATCTAGTAGTGATATTACTATCCAAAGAGGTCTATGAAAGACCTTCAACATCCAATTTGTACGGACCAATACTCAGTAATTTTTGGATTTGAATCCTTATTCATGTAATATTGGTCATGTTCTTTTTCTTTGTAATTTGGGTTCGTTCTACATTTTTCAATAGGCATTTGTAACAAATTTTAGTCTCCGTTGTATCCAATATAATATATTTTATGTAACATCATATAAAAACATTAAAAAGTGGATTAATGATGTTTGTCACTTTTCAAGTTTTCACCTTTCATGGCACTTCTATAAAGAGTCTTGTATTTTTTAAAATTTTATTTATAATTGATATACATAACTCAATGTTATAAGCTAAAATAGTAAAAAGAAAAAAAGTTAACAAGTATACAATCCAATAACAAGACTGGTTTTGCAAAAACAAAAAGAACGAAAAATTATTATGACAATCTTTGCTTAAATAATACATAATGTCTTATGACACATTTTGCAAGCTTGTATTCACATCTTATGACTAGCTTGAATTAACTAAAAGATATCTTTCTTTTACAATTCTTCATCTAAGAAAACATGCTTGTATCTTATATACATAAAGGTGAATTAATTTATTTTTAATAGAAATTATAATATATAAAAGATGGTTACTTATCAAACTAGCCAAGATAACTACTTTTCATTTTCAAGGATATTAGTATTGTAGTTATTCTTATTAACACTCAATACACGATGAGAACAAATTTGACCATAGTCAAGCTCATTTTCCTTTCAAAACATTGAATACGAGATAGTTAAATGTTATTTGCATCTTATGTGACAAAGTACAAATAGTACCACTATAAAAAATTAGATATACAAAAATATGGTTGATTGTTTACAAGATGAGATGATTGAAAAAAAGAACTACAATCTAAAGAGTTTTGAAAATAAAGTTCCATTTAAATTTATGTTAGAAAAGTATCAACACATATATGAGTTTAATTAAATTATAATAAAATACTTGTTACTGTTAAAAAATTAGAAACATCTTAAGTAAAAGGAATGATATAATATATTTGTTAGAAATGTAAATAAACAAAAGCATTCATGAAATATATAGTGTATGACAACTTACCTTTACATGAGAAATGTTTTCAATCATTTGCTTCTTTTTGCACCATCCTTTTCTCAACTTTTTCATTTTCTTAATTCAAGACTTTGGTCTATTCTTTTTATAAGATTTATCCCTTATATATATATATGTATACATATATATATACTTTTGGAGATTATGGTTACAATTTCATTGACACTAGTTTTTTCATCTTATTTTGCACATTAAATTTACTTTTTAAAAAAATAACAAGCCTATCTTCAAATTTTTTATTGCTTTATTCAATAAATCAAAACCTTCTTTTAATTGACAAACATTTTTTACCAATTCACTATAGATGAAAGACAAGTACTTATAAGGATCTACATATGTCTATTTGTTTTTTTTCTTTTGGCCAATATACTCAAATTTCTATTTAGATTGCACATTTGATCATGTCATTTTGGGGACATTTCCATTTCTTCATTTTTGGTCCATATAATGAGTATGTACTTATATAATTTTAGTATCCATGACATCTAGTATTTTAAATACATGTGAACACAAAATCCCAAATGTTTCAAACTTTCTACAACTACATAAACAATTTGATTTGAAGAGCGCCCAACTCCTTTATACTTTTTATATTTATAAAAAACTCAAATTGTGTAGTCATTTGTTGATTGATTTTTTACATGTTCTTTAATGAAAATGTCATTAGTTCATCAACCTCATTTTAGAAAAAAAAATTCTTCAAAAATGTTTAGAATATAAACTCCTGTAGTAGAGTTAATATTAGTGACATTCTCATCACTTTGGGTAGTTTTTGCATTGCAAGCATTTCACCTCCAATGTTTTATACCACTTATCATGGACAACCTTTTTCAAAAAGATTGAAAAAATGCATCACATTTCAATTTGACTACAAACATTTATTCATGTTATAGTTAAAACTTTCACTAAGTTTGTACTCATTCCTTTAGTAAATATCTTATTCACATACACTTGAGACCATTTTGGTTTCAGTTTAAATAAAATATTTAGTTATTTATTTTGAAATATATTATGATAATCTAATAGATCATTTCATGCACAAAAAAAGTAATTTTCACCATCATACTCATATATACATGCTAAAAAATTTTCTATAATGCCGGACCTTTCCTTTAATTAAATATCCTAAGTGTCTAATAATATATTACCAATTATGCAAAATACAAAATGCATAATAAGTTTCAAGAATTATCTTTGAAACAACAACAACCATAACTAAGTCTTGATCTTTGAAAAACAATGACTAGTTTCTTCGAAAAATAACCGTAATAACGATTTTAAATAATCACTCAAATGATGCAATGGTTTTTTCATACAATAATGCAACTTTAAATATAGCAATTTCCTTGTGATGATTTAATCAAATCACCTCCTTATTTGATACTTAACCAAACTAATTCCAACTTTAGTTCAACCAAAATTGGACTTTTCTAGTTCATATTAAAGTGCAAAATTTGGTGCTTACAAATTTATACTCATTATTTAAATCCATTAGATATTACGCCAACTTTTTATTGAGGGATATTTTGTCATTATCAATAAAAAAAAAGGAAAGAGAAAATAAGTTTCAATGATTATTTTTGAAACAACAACAATAATCATAACTAAGTCTTGATTATTAAAAAAAGTGATAGGTTTTTTTTCCAAAACATAACCTCTATAAAGGTTTTAAACAATCACTTAAATGATGCAAAGATCTTTTCATACAATAGTGTAGCCCCAAATATATCAATTTCCTTATGATGATTTAATACTAAAAAAAAATTACAGCTAGATTCCCAACTCTCACTTAAACGAAGATCAACTCCTTATTTGGTCATTAACCACATAAATTCTAACTTTGGTTCAATCAAAATTGGACTTTTCTAACTCTTATTACGGTGCAAAATTTAAAGCAAAATTTATTGCTTACATATACATACATATTATTTAAATCTATTAGATATTACCATCTTTTTATCAAGAGATACTTTGTCATTATCAAAAAAGGCAAATTAATTGCTTGCTCCACATTTGTTTTTATGATAAAAAAATATTCTAACTTGGTTATTAAAAGTCTATGCTTAAGTGTACATATATTACATCTTTATGATATGATTAGGTTTTAAAATGATAGATTCAATTTGAAAGAAAGGCTAAAGCTAGTAGGATTAATTAACAAACATAGTGAATTAGTCAATAATGCCTTTGCAAGTGACGGGATGTCACCTCTCTTGTTTTATGAATGTTCGATTACATAGTCACCACTTGATTAATTGTATATAGAAAATGAAGAGTTGTTTAAAGGTCTCAAGTCTCTTTTCAATAAAAAACCTTAGTTCAGATATTTGGTTACATGTTTAAAAGGAATCTAACTTTTAACCTTGCATGAGATAAACGTAACCTTTACTCATTCATTTATAAATTTATTTAAGTTATTATATTCTCTTCTACTTAATACAAATATACAAATATATGATGATATGTATTTTCCATACTGTTACGCATTTATCTTAGGAGATAAAGGTGAACTAACAACTTTAGATGGTTTTACGACCATTAAGCATTATGCAAACATAGAATATATATAACATCCATGGCATTAATAAATAACATGATATAAATTAAATAAAATATAACAAGAATATGTACATAAAAAACTTGGAATGAAAATTAAGCCTGATAAATATTGAGATGCATGATGATAAACCTAAAGATATACATGATGGATAGCATAAATGTCCCTAATTTGTATGACATAGTACAATGCAATATATAAGAAACCTAATTACAATATGACATGGTACAGTGTAATATATAAGAAACCTAATTACAATATAATCCTATATGTCACATAATTTACCAAAATACACTTTCCCTACATAACATAATTTAGGCATGCTAATAATATAAAAATGTTTCTATATTGTCATAATAATGTTATAATGGTGTTATTAACCTAATCTAAACATGATGACATGTATAACTATGGTTTATGTTGCAAGTAGTTCATAAGTATGCCTTATGCTTTAAGTCATGGTTAAAGGGATTAAGAATTATCTCAATTGTTGAATATGCTTATTTGGTTAGAGTTTTATTATGTTGAGACTCTCTAGATCTTTGATATTTAGGCATAGTTTTGGCTAAAAAGAGAGTTTTATAATGATGTTGGATCTTTGAATCTTATATTTTTTTGTTTGCACTTCTTTAGGCTTGGAATCATTTAGTGTTTCTTAAACTTACATTCAAACTCCATTTAGGGTCATTGAACTTAGACTCTTTTGAACTACTTTTCATTTTAACCCCAACTTCTGAAGGCTAAGGATTTAAAAACTCCAACTTTTGAAGGTTAAGGATTTAAGAATATCTTAATATTCTAAGAAGAATGTTAAAAAACTAGGGAGGAGTGAATATAAAAGTTTTCTCTAGGTTTTTCAAAATGTTTTTGGATGGTTTAAAAGTGAAATGGATTTCATATTTATAAATGAATGAAGTGGAATTGATAATTGGGATAGTAGTAGATAAATAACAAAAATTGAATGGAAAATTCAACATTTATAAAAAATAAGATATGATAATTATTAAATTTTAAGATAGATTGTAAAATAATTTAAGTAAAATTTAAAAAAAAAGCCAAGAGTGTCCATTAGCACTAAAAAGTGTAAATTGACACACTTTTTCCTACGTAAAATCATGAGTGATATTAGATAAGAGGTTCATTAACAAGGTAAAGTTTGAATTGATCATATGTTAGACTTTATAAACAATATCAAATATTGGTTAAGGCCATTGGATTTCTTTAAAGATTTTTTTGATTCAAAATTAGTTAATTTTAAGTTTTTTTTCTAGTTTTTTTACTAAGCCACTTAGCATTATTGAAAATCCACAAGTCTTATTCAATGAAGCTCATCTAAAAATTTCAAGACCTATCCAAATTCTTGTTTGTTCTATCAATTTTTTGATTGATTGATACTCCTATGTGTCGGTTGATTTTGTTGCTCAATAGATTACCCAAATTTATGAATATCAATTCAAACTTTATCCTTAACTCAAAAGTGATTTTTGTCCATGTTTATTTGGATTTTAAAGTTTGAATTAGATATAATATTTAGGGTTTACAAGTTTATAATGCTATGAAATAAGGGTTAGTCCAAAAAAGTCAATCGACTAGGAGGTTATGTCTAAGAAACTAAACTATTTCGAATAAGATTATGAAAATTAAGTGTCAGAATTAAACATTTCAAAAATATTCGTAAAGGCTTCTAAAGGACACTTCAAAATCAGAGAAATTTTGTCAAGAGATTAGTGAGAACAATTCAAGTTTTTAGCTAGTTATTAACCTAGGATGTTGATAGCTCTATAGGAGACATGATTTTGTTGTATGCTATAATTTATCACATATCCATTTGGAAGATTTGCCTTAAACAACTAGATTTTTTAAACCTATTATAAATAGATGAAAAAAAAATTTTAAAATAGAAAAGAGATCATATTGAAAGTAATTAGGCTAAAATGTTTGAAGAGCTTATTCTCCCTTTTCTCTCTTGCTGCACTCTTTTATATTTTAGAGTGATAATTGTATGTTGAAAAAAAAAGTGTATTATAATAAGTTAGTGATCAAGTACAAAATTTGTAAAATTTATAGCTTTGAGTATTGATTTTGTGATCACACATTAATTCTAAATTGAATGTTGGAAGCATTTGTTGAGTTTGTAAACTAGAATTTGAGTTTGGGATAACTTACCTTGTAAAGCTTGGTGAAAATGTTAATTCAATTGGTTAAGTGAAGTTGTATTTCAAAATCATTGTCAAGAGCCATTGAAATGGTGGACATAAGTTGAGGAAAACATATGAAACATGAACACAGACATAATACAGGTGTAACACACGGACATGTTGATATGGTAATTTCTAAAAAATAAGGACAAAAGTAACAATAGGATATGACATTAAAATATTTTTAGATATTTTTATGTAAAAATATTCAATGTAAATGTACATCTTGATATTTTTCATTAATATATAATCAAATTTTTAATAAAGCTTTCTTACCATTACACAAAATATATCATAGGTAGCCTAATTTAACTAGTTGTCAGTGTTTTAATTGCTAAACATACAATTAACATCAATAATAACTTATATCCTTTACATATAATGTTAGTTGAAGCTTTACAAGTCAATTATGAGTGGTTGTAAAACACTCATCAGTTATCTATTTCATGTCATATACATTATTTGTTATTAATGTATAAAGTATTTCTTTATCCATAAGTTTAGCTTGAATAATATGTTATTAATGACTTATGTAGATAAAGCCCATGGAACACTAAAGGCCTTGCTAAGGAATTATATAGAGATATAATTGTGAAATCTTTATGCATCTAAGTTTTATTTCAAAAAAAGTTCCTAGTCATTATATTGTTGAAAACATGAGCATCAATAATGGTGTAGAGAATAGTATATGCTAAGCTTGCTTACTTATAAAGTAACTAATATCATAAGTTGAAATATAGAGATATTTGGGGATAATATATGGCTGCTTGTTAAAGAACAAGTTCACTAAATATAACCCACTAAGAGAATTCCATTTGGTATTTCACTCAAGTGTTTATGGCATATACTCTCATGTGTTAATAGTTTAAATAATCCTTTGACTTATGATACCAAGTTATCTTGTATGTGAATTATCATACTTTGATAGCATCTATATGGGTTAGAGCATTTGATGCTTAAAAAGGGTGATTTTTGGTATGCCATGAATCATATGGAGGTGAATGATTGATCTAGAAAGAATTTATCACTCTAAGTGATCCTAGTTGATATTAACAATAAGTCCTTCGCCAAAGAAATCTGAAAGGGTTAATATAAAAAGTGGAAACCTAATATGAAAATATTAGAAAATAGACATTACACCATGCTTTCTATTATTCTAAGATATATGATGAAAGGATTGAATTATATTGACACACTATACATTGAATAGTTAGTCAAACTATCTTAACTTTTCTCACATTTGGGTGGTCCTGATGCATTGATAGATGTCATTCATGATCTATAAATATAAGTAAAATTCTTAATTAAATTATTTTGTATTTATTGCCAACATGTTGGGAGCATAATAGGTCATACAAAATAAGATGGCATGATGAATTAAAATAATATTGGTGTTGTGAGATTGAGAATTTCACAATAAGGACTTAATTAAAAGATTTAATTAAGTAAAAAGGTAAAATTATAATTTTTCATAAATAAACACTCAACCTAGCTCTATAAAACATATGTCTAGCCACCTCTTCTATGATGGATGAAAGAATTTGGCAATAAAAAGATACAAGAAAGAAAAAAGAATTATGATAATTTGACTAGATTACCTTAGGGTTTAGCTTACCATTTGTTTTTGCTTTAAGAAGTAAATTATTATCTTGCTTGAGCTATGCTCTTCAATTTGTCAATTATTAGTTGTGAAAGTCACAAGCACAAGGGAAGATTTTGAATCATAAACTACTAGTATAGTGATAATTCTATTTTTTACAAAATTATCATAAGGCTTTTATGCTAAACTATAACACTTCTATACTTTATTTTTGCTCAATTTAATCAATTTTCTACCTAAATGTGCTAATTATCCTAATTATAGGAAAATGGAAGATTATGGTGGATTAAATTGGAAATACATTAGAAGAGGTAAATTCAAGGTCAAGTGGCTGAATTAAAGAGCTAATTTGGAAGCCAAATTAGATGTAAGAAGCTAGCCAAAGATTTAAAGAAAAGGGGGCAGCAAGTGGCATCACTTGTAAGCTATTTTTGAGGTGAATTCTTGCAAAATTTAAGCTATAAAATGAGCTAAATTGAAGCTAAACTTAAGCCGCATTGGATGTTATTTAAATGCTCATTTTATAAGTTGAAATTGGAAGAAAAACTAGAGCAAACACTTTAGGCAGTTATAGTTTTATAAGGCTAGGTAGTGAGCATTTTATTTGCATTCAAAAGTTGCACATGTTGGTGCTGTTTGCACTAGTTGGCTATGGATGAGATTCATACGAAGGAAAAAGACAAATTTTAGACCTTGAAAAAGGTTTGAAAGAGGTGGAGAAGCTGCCAAGACTAGAAGCTAATACAAAGCCATTTGTCGAAAGTGTCCAAGCCAAATCAAGCTCACATTAGCTATAAGGAATGCAATTTTTGCCAAGGCTAGGAAGTCACAATTTTGGAAAAAATTTTGAGACCAATTCTACAAAGATGACTTGAAATATTCCTCCTCTCCCTTTAGTTGGCAAGGGTGCACAAGGATTACCACATAAAAGCATTGACTTCATGCAAAGTGGGAGTAAACCATGGACTGCCAGTTATTACCTATTGTTGCTAGATTTTTCTACTATGTAGTTTTAACTTTTTTGGGGCTTTGGAAAGGCCATCAAATAGTACATGAGCATACAAATGAGGAATAAGTTTGAATGACAATGGTACATGAAAATGAGGTAGCATGCATGAAAATAGGAAAAAGGTGCATAAGCATTCCTAATGCTGCCAAGTTTCAGAAAGCTATAGTTTGAGAGCTTGGAGAGCTTAAAAAATTGGTCTTTATTGAGCTTAAATGGCTGCCAACAAACCCCACACATGGCTAATTAGGAACCTCCCATTGGACCGTAGTTTGAAGTTGACATGATGGAAAAATGACATGGAACATAGAGCCTTAGCATTTTCATTTTTTTCCACCTCTATAATAGTCCATGTTTGATCTAAGATTTTGAGGGCTAAGTTGTATTATTAAAAGCCACTGATTGGCTAAACATTAACCTAGTTTTGACCTTTAAATAGAACATTATAGGGCTGAAATGAAGAGGCCACATTTTTTATTTTTCTTTGTTCCTTTCTTTATCTTAGAGATGGCTCAGTAGACAGCTACCATTACTGGTATGGATGAACTCTTTTATTCTTCTTTTAGCCTTTTTTTCTTGGTTATTTTCTTAGCTATTTTCTTATCTTTCATTTATCTTTCTTGTCTTAAGCTTCATTTTAAATTTCAAGCACTTTTGTTACTCTTAAGTTAATAGAATTTTAGTTTTTAGTTACTTTTTTCTAGCATTATTTTGTTGTTTTTTTATTACTATGTTTAGTTTGATTTTGCTTTAGGTTTCTGCAATGTTTATGTTGTTTGAGATTAGATTTACATTTAGGATGAAAGCTTAAGGTGACCTTAAGTTTGAGAAATCATCTAAGGGGTCCTAAATGGCTTGACTCTATTTTAGCTCTTTTTTATTTTTGGTTTTCATGTACCATTTTCAACCTAGTTTTTCAGTCATTTATGTTTAGTTTTTGACATGCTCATCATGTATTTTTTTTGCTTGTTTTTAAGTATATTGTCAAGATATGTCTTTAGACTAAGTATATCATGCATGTACCTTTAGTTATGCTAACATTTAGGCTAAATGGTCCATATTGTTCTCACTTTCCATAGTATATTTTCAACATTATTTTCATCCCTATTCTGTTGAGTTTTTAGGGGTTGGTTATAGGTTTTTTTTTTTTCTGTTTCATTTTAAGTTTATTTTAAGTTCATGATGTTTATTTTAAAGTTTCCCTCCATCTCATGTTATTTTTTATTGCATCATTGTTCATAGGTTCATTTGGTAGTCCATTTTGTTTTTTTAGTTACTGTGTAGTTCAGTTTTCACTATTTTAAATGCTATAAAATTTCATTTTTAGGTTACTATTAAAGTCTTGTTTATGTCATTTGTTGCCATATAGGTTAGGTTGCATTTTTAGTTGTTTACATGTTAGTATTTTAGGTGTTTGATGAAATGCTTACTTTGAATTTAATCTTTTCATTTTTTTTTTATTTTTGATTTAGGTAAGTTTTTAAATATGGATGCAGTAATTAAATGATACATATTCGATCATTTTCATGTTTAAAACATATGCATTTAAGGTCTTGGATGGTAGGGTAGTGTCTTCGTTCATGTAGGGTTTATTTCTAAGGTGTTTCACATTACATTTTTATCTTATTGCTAGGTTTTAGGTACTAAATTTTACTGGTATTCCAGGTTTTGCTCCATCCCCAAAACTTGCAAAAATTGATCTTTAAATTGTGCTTTAACTTGTCTCTACAATAGTGCTTGACATGTTTAGTTGGTTTTAACTGTTGTTAATTTTAATTTGTATGATAATTTAGATTTATAATTTCATGCATTTATGTTTATACCATAGCCAAATACCATTTAGTTTGTTTTAGGATTTTAGTTCCATGCCATTTACCATTTTTCATGCATTTAAATGTCATTGAGGGTAGAGGGTAATATTTAGGGTAAATTGCAATTTTATTTCTTTTTGTTCAATTTAATTTAGTATTGTGCATGATTTATTATTGTATTTTATTTTTATAATTTCTATGCTTTAATTTAGAACCTTTTTATTTAGGTTTTAGAAACTTTCCTTTTTTAGTAACTTTTTATTTTAGGTTACTTTTCACCTTTAGTAAAATTTAAGGTTAATTTAGAAATTTTCCATAATTTGTTAGTAATTAGGGTTAAATTTCATTTGGCATAATTTTTAGGTTTAATTAGTTGTTAATGTATGTTTAATTTAATTAATTTGGTTTAATTAACAAAAATTCCCCTTAATCCAAATATATCCTAGATGTCTAATTTTAGTAATTTACCCTAGATTGGAAACCCATCCTTAAAGAGATGATAACTCGAAATACTTCCAATCTATAATACTTGTGCGGCTTGTACACTTGTGATACTCCTACATGGCTAGCATCAAGTTTTTGGTATTGTTGCCTGTGATTGGCATATTTAGTTTAAGGTTAATATTGATACCATACATATTAGGATGTAGTTTGGTAGACCGTCTCTTATAGATATTTGTAAATACTTTTCTAATTTTTTTTTTTGGATTTGTTGATTTGTTATCGATGGTTGGCCTAAGCACAGGAGTAGAAGCTTTGATCTGACCTTCTTAGACTTAGAATTAGAAAGAACACTTAGGAACATTAGAAGGGAAATAAGAAAAAATCTAGCTCCATTTGAAATAATGGTTGATCCCATAGATAATATAACCTTGCGGGATTATGCTATGCCTAATGTCGATGGTTTTAAGCAAAGTATAAGATGGCCAGCAATCCAATCAATTTTGAAATCAAGCTTACCATAATCCAAATGATCCACACCTTAGTACGATTCGGTGGTCTTGCTAGCGAGTATCCGAATGAGCATTTAAGGAACCTTTTAGAAATATACGGAACATTCAAACACAATGATGTCTTTGATGATGCTATTAGACTTAGGTTATTCTTTTTCTTTCTTCACTATCGGGCTAAGAGCTGGCTTACTTCAATGCCCCTTGGATCAATCACTACTTAGGACAATCTTATCCAAAAATTTCTACAAAAGTTTTTCCTACCTATAAATACCATAAAGCTTTACAATGATATCACTACTTTCACTCACTATGATTTTGAGTCTCTTTATGAAGCTTGGAACCTGTATAAAGAGCTACTTAGGAGGTGTCCTTATCATGTTTTACCCAGATGGCTAGAGTTTTAGACTTTTTATAATGGACTCTTATGACACAACAAAATAATCATTTACACTGTAGCTAGTGGTGCCCTTATGAGCAAGTTCGTAGATGATGCCTTTGAGCTCATCGAGGACATGGTTACTAGGCATTATCAATGGTCATCTAAAAGACAATACCCTAAGAAGGCTATTGAAGTATATAAGTTAGATGTCTTTAATGCCATAATTGCTCAGATAGCTAGTTTAGCTAAAAAAGTAGAGGATTTAGGATCCAATCTTGTTCCTATGCCTACTTCTACTCTTAGCCTTGTCTAGTCCATATAGAGTCCATTTTTCAGATGTGTATATAGAGGTAGCCATTCAGTAGATCATTGCCCTATTAGGATAGAGACTATCCACTCTATTGCTCAACCTAGTAGACAATAAAACAATCCCATATATAACCTTGGTTGGAAGAACCACTTGAACTTTCATGGACAAATACTCAAAGTCAATCATCTAGCTCTAAACCCAAGTTTCCTTTTGGTTTTTCACAACATCCAGTTTTTTAATGCTCACCATACTTACCTTCACCTCAAGAAAAGAAAAAATCATTTGAAGACATGTTTTCTTCCATTCTCCAAAACCAAAACAACATGTTGATGAATCAAACCAATCTCATCCAAAGGCAATTTGCTACCTTTTAGAGTTAGGCGATTGCTATTAAAAACTTAGAGGTGTAGATGGGACAAATCACTAGTGCCCTTAAAATTCACCCTTAGAATAGCATTCCTAGTAACACCAAAGCCAATCCAAGAAAGAAAGGAAAAGAACATTGCAAAGTGATCTACCTTTGGAACAATAAAGAGGTACCTAGTAACACCAATAAGACCAGTCCATAGATGTGCCCATAGTACCTACTGTAGTAAAAGAAAAGCCTAAAGAAAATGAGATGAAGGAAAAGGAGAAAAAGAAGGATGTAATCATTCAATCTGCTTGTACTAATGCTAGTATTTCATTTAGGCCCAGTGCTACCACTCTAAATCCTTATAGGCCACCCATTCAATTTTCTTAAAGATTTCAACAACAGTGAACTTTTGATCAATAATTTTCAAAATTTTTGAAAATATTTAAAAAGCTACATATTAACATTCCCTTTGTGGATGTTTTAGAGTAGATGCCCAACTACACTTGATTAATGAATGAGATTTTATAAAAGAAAGTATAAGCTGGTTAATCATGAGATTCTGGCACTTAGTAAAGAGTGTAATGCCATTATCCAAAGCAAGATTCCACCAAAACTTAAAGACCTTGGTTGCTTCACCATTTTTTACATCATAGGGCAACTGTTCTTTGATAGGGCATTATGTGACTTAAGAGCTAGCATTAATCTCATGCCTATATCAATCTTTAGATAGTTAGGCTTAGGTGAGATCAGGCCTACCACTATCACTCTTTAACTTGTTGACAAGTCCATCAAGTGTCCTAAAGGAATGTTGAAGAATGTTATGGTTAAGGTTGATTAATTTTAGCTCCCTTGTAATTTTATGGTTTTAAAAATGAAGGAGAACATCGAGATACCCATCATTTTTGGATAACCATTTTTAGTCATAAGGGGTGTGATCATCGATGTTAAGAAAAATGAGCTTACTATGAGAGTGGATGATAAAGAAGCAAAATTTACAGTTTACAAGCCTAGTAAGTCTCCCAAGAGCACCGATGATTGCTTTTTCATTGATGAGGTTAGGGGAGAGATGTCAGTTGATGAGGTGATAGATGAATTTTTTAAAAGAGAGACACCATGCCCCATACTTGATAATGATGTGATTGATGAGTTCTTACGATGGTAGTCAGATGATGATGATGATTTACAAAGGATGCCCTTAGCAACACAAGTGATAAGAGAAGAAATAAAAACATTTTTGTTTGATGCAAGCATGGAAAAGGTGCTGAATGAGGAATGTAGTGACATGGAAAAAGTAAAGGCCACCTAGTTTTTTCTCAAATACCTATTTTTTTTCAAATCCCATCGCGAGGTATCCATTCCTTCTTCCTCAGCACTTTTTGATCATGAAATGGTCATTGAGACACCATTGACCCTAGGGTTAAAATCAAAACCCACATATCTTAGTCCCTCAGATATGAGATGTGAGATGTTTGATGGTCTACTTTCCATTACTACTACCACACCACCCATTGAAATGCTCCACCCTACCACTGAGTCTCTAAGGGATGAGGTTGTGAAGAGAGATATGATGAAATTGTTGTATGTTCGAATTAAGTGTGGTGTAATCACTATGGCCACTGTTGATCATGTTTGAATTGACTTTTCTAATTGCTTTTGTTTATGTTGTATGTTTATTTTTCTCATTTTAGTTTATTTGTTTTGTTTTGTTTTATTTGTAGGAAAAATAAAAATCGATCATGGAAGCTTAGAGGAAATCCTTAGCTATATTAAGGGAGTATTCTACACGGTTCTATGTTTAATTTCTTTCTTGCTTGCGCATTGAGGACAATGTGATTTTCAAGTTTGGGGGTAGAAAAATTTATGCCAAAATTTTCCAAAATTTTGAAAATTTTTTCCAAATTTTTAAAAAGTTTAAAAAAATTTACAAATTGATGTGCTGAAATGATTTTGCTGTGAGTCATTTGCATACTTCCCTTGTTGATTTTCCATGATCCTATGATAGAAACCATGATTGACTTTGACTATAGCTTTAGGAAAAGAAAAAATATAGTGTGAAGGATAGGATGAATTTTGTAACTTGTGATATTTGATTGTAAGTATTCATTTGTGAGTACATGTTTTGATCAATGAATTGTATGTCATTTAGTGAATATGTTATCATAGGAATTACATTCATTTTTTTTATGTGCTTATATTCTAGAATTTGTATGATCACCTCACAAGGTGAAATCATAGACTATACTAAATTAGGGAAATAACTTAGTTCATTTTTGGATCGATTGAGCCTTTCAAGCTATCTTAATATGTTCATCCTTTATCACCCTATTTACGACTTGAATATCCCTTTTTTTGTTTGCAACCACATTAATAAGACTAGCTTTTGTGATATTAATTTGCCTATCTTTTGTCTAACCTTATTTGGATCAACTGAAATCAAATGTAGGGTCTATCTTACATATAGGAGAAAAGGTTAAAAAAACAAAAAAAAAAGTGTATAAAATTATTCCAAAAATAAATAAATAAAGTTATGCAAAAAAAAAAAAGGTTTAAGTTGGGGGGTGATAGTGCTTGAAAACCTTTCATTCATTGTAAATCGAAATGATCCTTTTATCCTACCTTTACCCTAGCCAACATTACAAGCTATTTAAGACCCAAGGATCTTTGATTTAGTATGAGTCTACATTAGTGGAGAGAGGCATGAAAGACAAACATAAGAAATGTATGCACTCTTTGACTATGTTATGTTAATTGTTTGATTGCATGTTGACAACTAAATGGCATGTAAGGACATGTGAAGGACGTTGCATACAAAATGGGACTTTAATTAGAAAGAAGCATACTCTAAGATCATGCTTGTGATTAACCTACATTTATGACTTACCTTAAGTTATAGTCATTATGTAATCTTTGAGGAAATCATTGTTGATTGATCATAGGAAGTTAAATTTGACCCCTTAGCACAATTCAATTTTGCTTGAGGATAAGCAAGAGTTAAAGTTTGTGGGTGTGATAATTTTATTTTTTGTAGAATTATCATAAGGTTTTTATGCTAAATTATAACACTTTTATACTTGATTTTTGCTTAATTTAATCAATTTTCTACCTAAATATGCTAATAGTCCTAATTGTTGGAAAAATGGAAAACTGAGGTGGATTAAAATGGAAATACATTTAAAGAGGTAAATTCAAGGTCAAGTGGTTGGATTAAAAGATGATTTGAAAGTGAAATTGAATGCAAGACGTTAGCCAAAGATTTAAAGAAAATAGTCAAGCAAGTGGAGTCACTTGTAGGCTTTTTTTGAGGTGGATTCTTGCAAAATTTGAAGTTGTATAATGGGCTAAATTGAAGCTAAACTTAAGCCACATTGAATGATATTTAAATGCTCATTTTATAGGCTGAAATTAGAAGAAAAATTAGAGCAAATGCCCAAGGTAGTCATGGTTTTATAGGGTTGGGCAATTAGCATTTTATTTAGCTTCAATAACTACACATTTTGGTGCTATTTGAGCTAGCTGGCTATGCATGAGCTACATGGGAAGGAAAAAGTGAATTTTAAACCTTAAAAAAGCTTGGAAGAGGTGGAGTTGTTGCCAAGACTAGACACTTAAAGCCATTTGCCTAAAATGTCTAAGCCAAATCAAGCTTGCATGAGTGAATGCAATTTTTGCCAAGGCTAGGAAGTTTCAATTTTGGAGGAAATTTTAGGGCCAATTCTACAACGATGACTTGGAATATTCCTTCTTCCCCGTTGGATGGCAAGAGTGTATAAGGATCACTACATAAGAACCATTGACTCATGTAATGAGGGAGTAAACCATGGATTACCAGTTATTACCCAATGTTGCCAGATTTTTCTACTATGTAGCTTCTAACTTTTTTAGTGTTTTGGAAAGGCTATTACTTGAAAAAATTAGAAGGCATAGGACCACACAAATGACAAAAAAGTTTGAGTAATAGTGGTATATGAAATGAGGTGCAAGCATGAAAATGGGAATGTGGTGCATAAGCACTTCCAATGCTTCCAAGTTTTAGAAAGCTATAGTTTTGGAGCTTGAAGTGCTTTGTTGAGCTTAAATGGCTGCCAACACATCTCACACATGGCTAATTAGGACCTTTCCACTGAACCACACTTTGAAGTTGATATAATGGAAAAATGACCAAAAGAGCCTTATCATATTTGGGTTTTTTTTTTCCACCTCTAGAGCAATCCATGTTTGAGTTAGGATTTTAAGGGCTAAGTTATATTATTATAAGCCATAGATTGGCTAAAAATTAACCTAGCTTTGAACTTTAAATAGAACATTATAAGGCTTAAAAGAAGAGGCCACATTTTTAATTTTTTATGTTTTTTTATTCTTTTCTTTACCTTAGAGATGGCTTAGTAGAAATAGCCATTACTAGTATAGTTAAGTTCTTTTAGCCTTCTTTTAGCTTTGTTTTTCATAGCATCAAAATATATAAAGTTTTTATATGTCAAAATGGTGATAAAATTTAAAATTTTGGATGATTTTTAGTGCTTTTTGTGTTATTTTCATGGCTTTAGGTTTTTCTAGCTCAAGACTTCATTTTCATGCATGCCATGCATGCAAGCATGCAAAGAATCATATTTGTCCAATGCTGCCCATATTAGTCCATATTTAAGCAATTTCAAGTTCACTTGGACTTCACCACATTTAGCTAAGATGGAATTTTGATAAAGTGTGCTTTCTTTGCTTAGCCATGAAAAAAATGTATTACTCTTGGACTCCATCATATTCAACCATGCAAGAGAGAAAGAAAAGTTACAAGCACTAAGACTCTACAAGCTCAATCCATTCAGGTAAGAAGAGATTGAAATCTATCATGACACTAAGCTTTAAAGAATTTTACTTGGAAGAAAACTTTATCTCTTTAAGAGTTGGATGAAATTTAAACTCTAGCTCTTGAATTCTATCCTAGTCGAACCTTAAGAAGGGTGTTTGAACAAGATTGCTTCAAGATATGATGAAAGGCCAAGATTGCTTGACCAATAAACCATTCGGCCAAGCATACCCAAAGGAGAGGAGTTCCATATGATCATGCCTCTTTGGAAGACAAAGATCAAGCCTATCATAAATCATTTAAATTCAAACCATCAACTTGTAATCCTTACCCCCTTGGCCAAATCTCACTCAATAAATAGAGAGGCCATTCATCTTATTCCATCATCTCATTCCTCATTTATCTTTTTTTTTTAGTCTTTAGTTCTTAGTTCTTTTATTTTTTTAGTTAAGTTATTGGCTTAGGTGATAGATTTGCTAATAACAATGCTTTGTTCTGTAAATTATTTTTTAATCAAGAAGTATTTTATTCAAGATCTCTTTTCTTGTTTTTAAAATTCAATTCTTGCTTTTTGTTTTCTTTAAATTTGACAAAGCATTCTTTAGTTTTCAAGATCCAAATTTTTTTTATTTTCTTTGTAAGATTTAGCCATTAAGCTATTTCTTGTTCTTAAAATTTTTTCATTCAATCTTTATTTTCTTCAAAGCAATTTGGCTTTTTCAAAATTTCTTACTTACAATCTTTAATTCTTTTACTTTGAAATCTTTTAATTCTTGCTTTCAAGTTAGTTTTTGGCATTAGTCTTTTACTTCCTAATGACAGTAAGAGAAGTTTAGGACCTTGCCTACATATTGCCTTCAATCTACACTTAATCCTTGTAACCTTAAAACCTTTTTTTTTTAGCTATTTAAATATAAGCTATTAGACTTTCACCTTTGGCAATTATGAGTAACCCAACATTCTTTCCTATAATCCCTAAGGAGACGATACTAGAGTACTCTACTTTATTACTTAATCTGTGCACTTGCAAGCTTTATACAAAAAGTAGCAATTAAGTTTTTGGCACCATTACCGAGGATTATAGTAATTTTTGCAATATTAATAAAGACTTCCTAAACCTGTATAATCGAAACCTTTTTTTTGCTTTTCTTTGATATTTTCTTGTTTGCATCCATAGATTCAAAAATATTGACTTAGTGCTAGTTAATCAAGAAATTGAAAGAACCTTTAAAAAAAGAAGAAGAAAACGGCAATCAACACCACTTGCACCTGCTTCAATGGTGAATGCAAATAACGAAGGGCAAAGAACTTTGAGGCACTATCTAGTTCCCAATTTAGATCATTGAAGGCTAGCTACTTAAGTCAACAACTTTGAGACAGAGCCTTAATTATACAAATGGTCTAAACTTTTGTATAGTTTGGAGGATTACCAAGCGATGATCCAAATCTCCAACTTTTTAATTTTCTTGAATTATGTGACACTTTTTGCTATAATGGCCTTTCTAATGGAGCTATAAGACCAAGATTGTTTCATTTTTCTCTCATGGACAAGGCAAAAAGTTGGTTGTTTTCTTTACCACTTGGTTCAATTACAATTTGGGATAATTTGGTCCAAACGCTTTTAGCAAAATTTTGCCCACCAATAAGACTATAAAGTTAAGGAATGAGATCACCACCTTTCTACAAGCTGATGGTGAAACTCTATATAATGGGTGGGAGAGATTTAAAAAACTACTAAGAAAATGCCTACATCATAGACTAGCCTAGTGGCTCCAAATTCAGATCTTTTACAATGGTCTCACACCACTTATAAGAACCACCTTAGATTTAGCTACTGGATAGGCTATAATAAGCAAGACTCCCGATGAAGCAAATGACCTAATGGAAGAGAAGGCTGTTAATAATTACAAGTGGGGTATGCAAAGAAAGTTTGGGAAAAAATATGTTAATTTATTTGAGGTTGACACTATTACTTCCATTAACTCCTAACTAGCTATCGTCACTAAAAAAAAATGAAGCTTTAGGAAACCAATCCCAAGCCAACCCTGTAAATGCCATACAAAGCCCTTTTTTATCCTATGATATATGTGAAAGACCCCATTCCTCAAAAAGATACCAATATAGGGTAAAAGCAGTCCAATATATCCAACAAAACAAATGAAGCAACAATCCCTATAGTAATACCTACAATCCTGGATGGCAAAACCACCCAAATTTTTCTTGGAACCAACCAAACCACCAAGCCACCAATAACCAAAATAACAACTACTACCCCAATCCACCAAACTATAACTGACTACAAGAAGAAAAACCCACCTTTGAGGACATGTTGACCCAATTAATGCAAGCTAATAATGCCAACATACAAAGTCAAGCGACATCAATCAAAAACTTGGAAAACCAAATAGGTCAACTTGCCTAAACCATAGCAAATCTCCCTGTAGGTACCCTACCTAGTAACATTGAAACCAATCCAAAAAGGTAAGGCAATGAGGGATGTAATGCAATCTATTCTTTGGGAGATGTTAGGATGGATGATTTTGATAAGAAAGATGATGAAACTATAGTGGTTAACCTACTTGGCTTTGTAAGATAACTTGAAGTTGATTTCATTGGAAATGAGGACATTTTGGAAGATAAAGAGATTTTAAGACTTGGTAAAGAAATTTTGGAAAGTTTTAACCCTATGGCATTGGAGGCCCTTGAAGACATAGTAACTTATGAAAAAGACCCTAAGGAAGACATTGTTGAGATAGAGTATGAAAAGGATCTAGAGGGGTATATTTAAAAATCTCATGAAGAAGGGTAAATGCTGTAGAAGTAGGGAGAGCACTAATAAAGAGCATTCAACTTGAACTTGAAGAGATAGTCTAAGGTGAGCCTATAAAAAATGACTAGGGAGAAAAAAATCTCCAAGAGAAAAATGCTAAGGAAGAGGAATAAGAGGTCTAAGAGGAAGTTTAACCAAGGCATAGGATGATTGCTAGAATGTATAGGTAATATTTTAACATAACACCACCTGCCCTAAGGCCTATTTAAAAAGAGCTGCTCAAGGAATTAAAAGAAGCCACATTTTTAGAATATTGCATCCTTGAACTTTTAAAACTTTTGCCTAGAATGTAAAAATATACAAAGAGTTTTACTAAACCTTTCAAAATTGGAAAATTAAAATTCTTTGATGCTCTTTGTGATCTTAGTTTAAGTATAAATCTAATGTCTATAAATGTTTTTGTGTAGCTAGATTATGGAAAGTTTAGGCTTGCCCAGTTCAACATTAAGTTTGTTAATCAATCTACTAAATTACCACAGGGATGTTGAAGAATATCTTAGTGAAAGTTACGAAATATGCTTTCCTTATGGATTTTGTTATTTTAGACATGGAGGATAATAAGGCTCCATTACTATTGGAAAACCTTTTCTATTTACTACCAAGGCCTTAATAGATGTGCATGTGCTAGTCTTACCCTTAGATTTAGAAATAAAAAGTTACAATTTGTATCTCCAAGGTATGATATGTTAAGAGGTGAAAAAGGTGTTACGCAATCAAAGTAAAGGAAACCCTTAGAAAGTCTAACCTATCAGATAAGCCTCCTAACCCTATAAAACATTTAGCAAACCCTAGCTCCAGTCATGTCACCCTCTTTAGAAGTTCAAGTGCAGTTTATGTGATCCCTGTAAAGAGAGCTAGTCCACCTCCTTAAACTAATTCTATTTATGTCATACCATAAATAAAGAGGCAACAAGGTAAGCTCCCTCCAAAGGGGTAAGATAATCTTACATAGATTTAGGGATACTTAAGGTTGATGAAAACTAACGCTGCTTAGGAGGCAACCCAAGTTCTACTTTAATGATTATACTTTTTTATTTCTTTATTCTTTTAGGATAGGCATGTTTTTAATGTTTTGTTTAAGTTATTTTTTTCTAAGGATAAAGAGAAGCAAAGATGATGCCTTATATGATTGAGATTTGGCCTTGAAAAGAAATTTGAGGAGTATTTATTTTTCCATTTTGTGTTTTTGATACATCATTCCATTTAAGTATGAGGGGAAAAGATGTTTTTTAAACTTAAATGTTTTTGTAAATTCTTGCTCCCATATTTGCTTTCAAACCAAATGACTTGCTAAACTTCATTATGATATTGACTTAGTTGAAAATTGCTTATATTCTCTTTAAAATGACTAAAGTATGATATGGAGTTTAAGTATGGATATAGTGGAACTTGGAAAGAATTCTTAAGCATGTATTTACTTTGGATATGATTTTTGTGCATGTATCTTTATTTTCTTTAGATGAAATGCTATGATTTTTATGAAAGATTGTAAGATATGGATTTGCATGAGATTTAACATATGAATAAGTGTTCTAAAATTCATCTACTCAACCCTTGAGGCAAAATCCTAGATTGTATTTGACTTGCCTGAAGAGATGTTGTAGGTAATTTTTTAGACCGTTTGAACCTTTTTCAAGCTCACCCAATGATAATACATCCCTAGTACTTTTACTTTGAGCCTAATATATTTTTGCTTTTCTTTATTTATTTTAGCCATATTATAAGCCTAATAAGCTTTTCTTTTTTATTATAATTATCCTTTCTTTTGTTGGCCTAACTTATTGTGCTTACTTGTGTATTATGGACATATTCTTGTATTTGGGAGGAAGAGAGGTGCAAGGAAAAAGTGAAACAAAGAATAAAAAAAAGTATGAAAGGCAAAGCCTAGTAAAGCTAAAAATGGCTACTCAAAAAAAAAAAAAAGAGAAAAGAGAAAAAAATTACCAAAAATAGAAAAAACAATAAAGTGATGCCTCACAAGTCAAGTTTAAAATGATCTCCTATTTGTTCAAAGTCCAAAAGGTTCAAGCCTTACATTACAAGCCTAAAAGACTTTTTGATCTTGAGTTGAATACGTAGGCTTAACATTAATAGAAAGGGATGGGGAAAGTGAACATATGTAGTCTATTCTATTTTTTAATTGAAATGTGATGAAGTGTTTTACATTATATTTGCTTAAGTTATATGCATGAACTAAAGATGGAGTAGATTTGAATGTATGAATAGCATAAGATATTGACAGCTTACTTTTAAAGGACATTCTTGTAACTCTATGTTTATTCTTAATTTTATATTATGCAGTAGTATATGATAGGAGTTTTGTATAATTT
Source organism: Durio zibethinus (assembly GCF_047325235.1). Taxonomy (NCBI): domain Eukaryota; kingdom Viridiplantae; phylum Streptophyta; class Magnoliopsida; order Malvales; family Malvaceae; genus Durio; species Durio zibethinus. Next base: position 11,641,937 of record NC_143176.1, read on the forward strand.
TTTACTTTAAGGATATTTATAATGTTCTTTAGTTTTGTTGATTTAAGGTTTTGCTTAAAGACCAATAAAGATTTAAGTGCTTGGGTGTGATAGCACCAAAAATATAGAGTTTTTACATGTCAAAATGGTGCTAAATTAAAATTTTGGATGATTTTTAGTGCTTTTCATGTCATTTTCATGGCTTTAGGCTTTTCAATCTTAATACTTGATTTTCATGCAAGTGTGCAAGAAATCATACTCGACCCAACCAAGAAAGTCCAATGCCACCCATATTGGTCCATATTCATCTAATTTCAAGTTCACTTGGACTCCACCATATTCGGCCAAGATGGAGTTTTGAGACAAGCATGCCTTCTTTGCTTACCCATGAAGAAAATGTATTGTATTTGGACTATATCATATTCAGCCATGCAAGGGAGAAAGAAAAATTGCAAGCAATTGGACTCTATAAGCTCAATCCATTCAGCCAAAAAGAGATTAAAATCTATTATGACACTTGACTTAGTTTTAAAGAATTTTAGTTAGAAGAAAACTTTATCTCTTCAAGAGTTAGATGAAATTTAAACTCTAGCTCTAAAATTCTATCCTAGCTGAACCTAAAGGAGGGTGTTTGATCAAGATTACTTCAAGATATGCTGAACAGCCTAGATTGCTTAACCAAGACCCCATTTAGCCAAGCATAACAATGGGATTTCCATTCGGTCATGCCTTTTTGGAAGATAAAGATCAAGCCTATCATAAAGCATTTGAATTCAAACCAAAAATTGTAAACCTTACCCCCTTGGTCGAGTCCCATTTTATAAATAAAGAAGCCATTCACCTTATTTCATAATCCCATTCCTCACTTCTCCTCTTTTTTTAATCTTTAGTTCTTAGTTCTTTTGTTTCTTTAGTTGAGTTACTGGCATAGGTGATAGATTTGCCATTAACAAAACTTTGTTCTTTAAATTCTTTTTCAATTAAGAAGTATTTTATTCAAGATATTTTCTCTTGTTTTTTAGATTCAATTCTTGTTTCTTGTTTTCTTTTAAGTTGGCAAAGCAATCTTTAGTTCTCAAGATCCAAGTTCTTTTAATTTCCTTTTAAGATTCGGCCACTAAGCATTTTCTTGTTCTTTAAGTTCTTTCATGCAATCTTTATTTTCTTCAAAGCAATTTGACATTTTGAAAATTTCTTGTTTACAATCTTTAATTCTTTTACTTTGAAATTTTTTAATTCTTACTTTGGGGTTAGTTTTTGGCATTAGTCTTTAACTTCCTTAAGTTAAGAACCCTGCTTACACATCTCCTTTAATCTTTACTTGATCCCAATAACCTTAAAACCTTGATTTTTCATTTGGTTAGATATAAGCTATTAGGAATTCACCTTTGATAATTGTGAGCAACCCAACATTCTTTCCTATAATCCTTGAGGAGATGACACTGGAATACTTAATTTTATTACTTGATATGTGCACTTACAGGCTCAATATAAGAAGAAACAATATATTTCTTGGTTATTTTCTTAGCTATTTTACTTGTCTTGCATTTAACTTTCTTGTCTTAAGCTTTATTTTAAATTTCAAGCACTTTTGTTACTCTTAAGTTAATGAAATTTCATTTTTTAGTTACTTTGTTTCCAACACTATTTTGTTGTTTTATTTTTTTTTTATTGTGCTTAGTTCAATTTTGCTTTAAATTTTTGCCATGTTTATGTTGTTTCAGCTTAGATTTGGATTAAGGATGAAAGCCTAAAGTGGCTTTCAATTTGAGAAATCATCTAAAGGGTCTTAAATGGCTTGACCTTATTTTAGCTCATTTTTATTCCCAATTTTCATGCATTGTTTTCAACCCTGTTTTTCACCCATTTATGTGCGGTTTTTGGACATGCTCACTGTGCAATTTTTTTTTGTTTTCTTAAGTTTATTTGCAAGATATATCTTTAGATTGAGTATATCATGCATGTACCTATATTTATGCTAGCATTTAGGCGAAAAGGTCCATGTTCTTCTCATTTCACATGGTGTATTTTCAACTATGTTTTTGTCCCTATACCATTCAGTTTTTAGGGGTTGGTTCCTTTAGGTTTTTTGTTTCATTTTAAGTTTATTTTAAGTTCATGATTTTTGTTTTAATGTTTCCTTGCATCTTATATTATTTTTATTGCATCATGGTTCATAGGTTCATTTGGTAGTCCATTTTTTTAGTTACTATGTAGTTCAATTTTGGTTGTTTCCAGCCCTATAAAATTTCCTTTTTAGGTTATTATTGAAGTCTTGTTTATGTCATTTGCTACCATATAGATTAGGTTGCATTTTTTATTGTTTACATGTTATTTTTTTAGGTGTTCAATACCTACTTTGAATTTAATCTTTTCATTTTCTATTTTTATTTTGGTTTAGGTAAGTTTTTAAATCTAGATACAGAAGTTAAAATATACATTTTAAGTCATTTTCATGTTTAAATCATATGCATTTAAGGTTTTGCATGGTAGGGTACTGTCTATGTTCATTTATGGCTTATTTATAAAGCATTTCACTTTACATTTTTATCTTCTTGCAAGGGTTTAAGTACTAATTTTTGTTGCTGTTCTAATTGCTATTGGATGTAAATCAAGTACCAAAGTTGATATACTAATTGCAGTTGGGTGTAAATCAAGTACCAAAGTTGATATGCTACTAGCCTTATATCTAAATGATTGGAAAATAGTGATTGATTACAAATAAAAGTAAATAATGAAAACAAAAAAATTGTAAAGAGCAATTTTATAGGCCAAGAAAGAACTATCTAGCTATCATTTGGCAATTTCAAAGATGGCTGAATATAGCAAAGATCTAAAAAAAACAAAAGCATTTGAAAGATTTGAATAAAGGTTGCTTGAAAGTTATAGAAAGCATAAAAGAAAGATTGTAAACAATGGTAAACCAAGAAAAAAAAAAGAATGCTTGTATAAAAAAGATCTTGAATATAATGAATCCTTTGTATAAAAAGAAAATTAAGAAAACACTTTGTTATGACTAATCTATCACCTTAGCCAAGATACAAAGAAAACTAAGAAAACCTTAAGAAAATTGAGACTATAAGAAAGAAATAGAGAGAAGAAAGAAGAGAGATGTGTAGGTGAATTGACAAGTGAAGAGAGCCTCCCTATTTATAGATCTAGGTTCGACTAAGATGGGGACAAAGATTACAAGTCCTTTTATGATTCAAACTCTATCTTAATCTTGGAAAGGTATGGCCATAAGTGGACTCTCCTATCTTAAAGTGCTTTTGCCAAATGGGTTTATCTTGATTGAATCTTGATCATCCACATGGCACGCCATCTTTATCTTACAATCTTAAAGGAAGGTTTCAACTAAACATGGTTGTCCAAGATCATATAGTTGCATTCATCATAAACTTTTAAGATAAACCACCAAGAGTTCTACTTTTATATAAACTCTTAGCCCTTAGTGTTCTTCTAGCATAAAAACTCTTTCAAGATTGATCAAAGAGTCCTCCTTTTATAAGATCTCTTCTTGGTCGAATGCTTGTAGGAGTCCTTATCGAAACAGGATTCCTTATTTAAATAGGATAGCTGAATGGATATAGGAGTTTTAGTGCAAGTAGGATTCAACTAACTCTCCATGATTGCATTAGCTAAATATGACTTAGATTAGGATTAAACTAATCTTGAATGTAATTACATGGCATCATATAACTTTCACTTCCTATCTGCATTAAACCTAAAGATCAATAAATCACATTATTTGCACCAAATTCAAGCAATTTTCAAAATTTTTGAATTAAAATGGACTTCCAAAACACTATAAGTTTTACTACTATAACACCCTTGCACTTAGCTTTTTGCTTGTCCTCAAGCAAAATCATAAAATCAACTATACTAACAATCACTATAAAAGCACACAAAGTCAAAGTTTCATAGATTATCAAGCATGCACTTTATATAGTATAATACAAATATAGTTATACGAAAAATTAAACAAAAAACTTATTCGAAAGTAAGCTTTCAATCTAATGTAACTCTAATGAATGTTAAGTTAATCTATCTCTAATCCATTTATACAATTTAAGCAAAAAGTATGCAAAGTACACCACCACATGTCAATTTAAAGATAGAATACACTTCATAGGTTTACTTTCCTCATTCCCTCTCCACTAATATAGACTTACATATTTGACTTCATAGGTTTACTTCATAGGTTTATAATGTAAGGCTTGGGTCAAGGTGGGAAAAAGGAAAATTTTACACTTGAAAAAACCCTTTGCTTAGATTTTCAAACATGGACTTTGAGTAAGGCTATAAATGACCCGAACATGAGCAAATGAATGTATGTCTATCGTTTGTTCATTTATTTTTAAAGGTGTTCGAGCTTGGTTAGTGTTCAGTAAAAAAATTACTCTATTTGTTCGAGTTTGGTTCGTTCAAATGATCGGATGTTCATGTTCAGTTCATGTTCAGTTCAATTAAATTAAAGAGCTCATTTGTGAACACTGAATGAACATATAAAAATGAATATGTTCATGAGTAATAAATAAACCATAACCAAATAAATTTAAACAAACAAATCTTAAACAAACATAAAAAAATCCAAATGAACATAAACAAACCTTAAAATAAGATTAGGATAAAGGATAAAAATGTAATTTTATTAGTATTATTATAAACGAATAGTAAACAAACAAGAAACGAACAATAAACAAATGAGCTTTAAACAAACTTTAAACAAGCTTGTTCACAAACATAAACGGACCATACAAACCTCTGTTTGTGTTTGATTCATTTAATAAATGACCATAAAAGTACTGTTCAAGATCCTTTGTTAAGTTTAATAAATGAACATAAACAAATAGAAACCAAACATGTTCACGAATAATTCATCGAAAGCTTTGAAAACTTTGAAACTTTTTCAAAACTTGAGGCATATTTTATTTTGACTTTTTTTAGCCATTTTGGCTTTTATTTTTCTTTAACTTGCCACGTTTTTTTATTTCATTTTGCTTCATTTCCTCCTAAATATATAAATTTGTTCTTTTTATTTGTCCTTAACATGTGCATAGTAATATTAAATTGGGTAACAACAAAAAGAAGGATAATTCAAAGAAAAGGCTTGGGCTTATTAATGGGCTAAACAACACAGAAAAAGAAATATAAAGGCTTAAAATAAAGGTACTAAGGATGCTTTATTAAACGTTGGCTTGAAAAGGTTCAAATTGTCCAAAGAATGCCTAAATCATTTCATGAATGAAATACAGTCTAGAATTTTGCCTTGAGAGTTGAGTAGGTAAATTCTAAAGTCATACTCATGCTTTAAATCTTTATGCAACTTTATATTCACAAACTTTTCACAAAAATTGATGCATATCAAAGATCAAGATCAAAATGCACAAAACATAAAAATTACAATCAAAAGAAAAACCTACTTAAGAATTCATTCCATACTTCACTACATTTATACTTTTCCTCATATCATACATAAGTCACTTATGATTAACTTATGACACTTTAACTAAGATAACATCATCATGATTATAGCATTTAACTTGATTTCAAGACAAAAAGTTTTAGGGATACTTAGAAAAATTTTGAAAATAGTTTTGCACAAAAAGCTTTTTCCTCAACTATTGAATTATATAATAATTCATATAAAATAGTTAAGAACTAAAGGTAAAGAAATACTCCCCAATCTTTGCTTTCATTGAAGGCTGAAACTTTCATTCTCCATTAGGCATCCCTTTGCATCTCTTCATCCCTAAAAACACAACAAAAAAAATCAAAGCATACATGTCCTAATAACAAAAGAACTGTAAACTAGCTTAAAAATGTAAAACTTGGGTTACGTTCAAACCAATGCTGGTGTTGGTCAAGATTAACCATACATAAGTGGTTTAATTAAGTACATTACCTTCTCAACATGCTTTGTGACTTCTACATGATAGATTTTTAATCTATTCCCATTAACCTTAAAAGGTTGTTTTTCTTATTCATCGATAATTTTTACTGGTCCATATGGAAAAACTTTTGTCTCAATGAAAGGTCCACTCTATCTTGATTTTAGTTTGCCCAGAAATAGTCTTAACCTTGATTAGATCATTCAAGTAATAATAATGACCAAAGTCAAGATATTGTCCCATATAGATTAGCTAAATAAGACTTAGTCTAAGTACCTATTATCTCCACATTTCATCTAAAGTTAAGTAAATAAATAAGAGTATACAAAAGTTAGCTAGTAGCTAAAGAAATGAAATTAGAAAACTCAAATATCAACTAAACAACAACTAATAGGGAGTACCCAAAATTAACTAACATGTAACAAAAAATATCTAATTACTAACTTTCAAAGGAGATGTGAACTAAAAACTTCCTAAAATTGATTCAAACAACTTCTAAATTGACAGAATAGTAAGTAAACAAAGATCAAAACATAATTGAATGGAAGTTAAAGAAGAAAAATTGCAAGAATAACAAGAAAAACACAATCAAAAATAAAATGTCAAATTTGGAAAATAACTTAGCTGAGAGAAAAATTTAGATTTACATTCCTACAAAACAAATGAATTAAAACAGAGCTAAAACAACTTACATCTATAAGATTACTACAACATTCAACAAAAAAATTCAAAGAAACAATGTAAAAACAAGCTTAATGAACTTAAATAAAAATTGAGTGTAGTAAAGAGGAAAATAAAGCAATTAAGAGAAAATTATCCAAACAGCATTGAAATTCAGGGAATTAAAAGCAAACAAATGAATCTAAGCAAGTAAATACATGAACTAAGACATACAGAGTGAGAAAAAAGTAATGAATTTGGGTAAACTGCAAGTGCATAGGCTATAAAGTAATAATAAAGACTATAAAAGTTTAGATATCCACCCCACAAGGATAAGTTAAAGAGATTCCTAAGTACCTTTTATCCCCACTCCCTACTTAAAGTTGGTTTGATCAATCAATATCTATGAAAAAGTAACTCTACAAAATTAACAAAAAGTAAAATCAAATAAGAAAACAAATCAAAAATATGAATGAATACTATGAAAATAAATTGCAAATGAAAAATCAAGCAAAAATATTATAACTAAAATTTGCACCATAACTAGTCTACATGGCCACCTAAATTCTATACAAAATATCTTAAAGTGCAAAAATATGTAATGACTAAAATAAAATGCAATATTGGAATACTTAATATGAAATGTATTTACAAATAGTAGATGCAAGTGAAGAATCGAATACAATTCCTAAATTTAGAAGTTACGCTTATGCATGAAATTGAAACAAAAGTTGAAATTTGTGACATGTAATCACGACTAACAAGCCAACTTATGAAATGGATTTTAACCAACCACTAAGAAATTTATATGGAAGATTGAATAAAAAGAAAATTGAACAAAAAATAAAAAACCTGCAGCCTTAAATCTACAAAATAGTCACGATAAGAAACAAATGGCATCTAGAATTTTCAAAATAGTTTAACATCCTACATTGAAAAAATAGCCATCCAATTAAACCTAAATTTGTAAGAGATATGAAGAGCTAAATGAAGAATAAAATGGCAAAAGAAAACATGCAAGAAAATACACAAATAGTGCATAGAAATGAAAACTACATTTGGTATGTATTGTAACTGCATGAAACTTCAAAGGAAAAAAAATTCAATACATGATCATATGCTAGAAAATAACTTCATCTAAGCTAGAATTACATAGATCTATGAATTAACTACTTAAATCAACAAGAAAATAGTATGAATCAACAAAGAAATCAACTTAATGAATTCAAATTCAAAAAACAATATAGAATCTGGAAAAATTGAACATGTATTACCAAAATTTGAAGCATTATTGATGGAATTTTTCCATCATTAATTATCAATGGATTACCAACGAAATTCCAAAGAATTTTTTTAAATGGAATTTATTGACAAATTTAATTCTGTCGATAATCCGTTGCTAAAAATGTGGCACGAATTGCCTTATATTTTACCTACAAATTTTTTTGTCAATAAATCTGTTGCTAAATGTTACTGATAGAATAAAAAATTTGAAATTTTTTTTTTAAATATTACCAACAAAAATTCCATCTTTAAAACTATCGATAAAAGTGTTTTGTAATTTTTTTTAATATTATTAAAAGAATTTTCATCGTTAAAACTATCACTAAAAGTTAAAAAATTTCAAATCCCCTTGTTAAGATAATTATTTTTCTCCTAATTTATTTCCTAAATCCCTATTTCCCTTTTTCCTCCCCTCTTTCCCTTTCCCTTTCCCTCTTTCCCTACCACTTTTCCATCTTTCATCATCGTTTAAGTGTGCCAACGGGCATCAATGTGTTCCCTCCCTCCAATAAGTTTTTTTAATTATTTTATTTTATTTTGTATTTTATGTAGTACATTTGTTGAGTTTAGGGTTTAATTTTTTGTTATAAATTTGTTCAAATTTGTTAGGGTTTTGGTTACCAATGTGTTGAGTTTTTGTTAGTTATTTATTTGTTGAAATTTATTTGGGTTTTGGTTACCAATTTGTTAAGTTTTTGTTGTTGGTTTTATATTTATTGAAATTTGTTTAGGTTTTCGTTATATATTTATTGAAATTTATTTGTTATATATTGGGTTTTAGTTATATATTTGGTGAAATTTCTTGGTTATATATTTTTGTTGGATTTTTTATTGAGTATTAATGTCGAGTATTATTTTTTTTTTTTTGGATTTATTTTTAGTATTGTTGGGAAATTTTTTTTATTTGCTGAGTTATTTATTTTTTATTTGTGAAATTTTTTTTTGAGATTTGTTAGGTTTTCTTATAGATTTATTAACTTTTAGATTTGTAAGATTTATATTAGTTACTTTGGGTTTGATGATTATTAAAATTTATATATATATATTTGTTTATGGATGTTTTATATTTAATATTTTATAGATTTTAATAATAATTATAGAAATTAAAGTTATTTATGTTGATTTGAAGTTATAATTTATATATTATTAATAGTTATCTCATTTTGAAGTAATTTATATATTATTAAGATTTTTATTTGTTTTGAAATAATTTATATATTTGATAGTTTGGTGAAATTTATATATTTACTAATTATTGAAATGTTGCGGTTTTATTGTATTGATCAAACTTATTATAAATAAATTAAATTGTTTTATTTTATTCTTCTTTTCCATAATCTATTCGTGAGTGTGTGTTATTAAAGTAGGTTTAGGTGGATGTATATTCTATAATAAGTATGCTTTTTTATTCATTTTCATCATACTAACTTACTTATTTTTCATTCCAATTACTTTGAAAGTAGAATAAGTTTCATACATAAAAGTACCTCAATAAGAGAAATTCTTCACAAAACTGATAGAATTGCACTAAGAAAGCCAAGATCAAAGGTAAAATTCTGTCATTAAAACTAATAATATGATGTTGTGAATGTGTTATCTTGTAGTATGTATGATGAACTTTTGCAAGACCTTTTGAGCCATTGATGGACTATTTGTTAAAGTAGACCAATAATTACCTCATATTATCATTTAGGTAATTTTGTTTAGTATAGCAATAACAGCTTATATGGTCAATCAATAAAAGGTTTAGCACTTTTTATGACTTTAATTGCTCATATTTCAATTCAATTAGGGTTCAATAATAGAAAAAGATTGCTCTTGGATTTACTCTTATGTAGGATTAAAATGATACATAGTCTTGACCATGTTAATTTAGTTTGTAGTTAAAATGATAAAATTTATTAGTTTTAAGCCTGTTTGTTTGAACTTTGTTATTCTTTTTCTCCTTGAAATGTGATTCAAGGCTCTAACTTCTTCTTGATATGTTGGTCACACTCAATTATAGTTTAGAATCTTTTTTCTTTATTTATTTGATTGGATGATTTTATATTGAGATGTTTATTTGATAATTCATTATAAAGAATTGTTATTATTGACTTTCAATGTGTTCTAAACCTTACATTGGTTGCCCTTTATCTTTTATTGTAATATTGGTTTCTTTATATAATTTGTGTTTGCTATTTAGGGAACCACAAGGCCTACCCATTATCATGTTCTCCTAGATGAGATTGGATATTCAGTTGATGCTCTGCAGGAACTTATTCATTCTCTTTCATATGTGTAAGTGTATAATCATGTGCTGTAATTTATTCACATATGTTTTAAGATTGACACGTATGCGTATGCCTAATCATGTGTTGTATAATCATATGTGTAAGTATATAATCATCTATTGTAATTTTTTCACAAATGTTTTGTATAAAGAGATATTCCACATGGCTAGTTAGTTGAGACTTGATCCACCTACAATGACTCTTTGTGGTGAAGGCCCAATTGCAAAACTTGAATAGGCACTACAAAATAGTGAGGCAACAACTTTGATTAATTACTGTTTTGATTGTTTTAGGTGATCTTCACAAATGTTTTGCATAAAGAGATACTCCACATGGCTGCTTAGTTGAAACTCGATCCATCTACAATGACTCTTTGTGGTGGAGGCCCAACTATAAAACTTGAACAGGCACTGCAAAACAGTGAGGCAACAATTTTAGTTAAATTATTGTTTGGATTGTTCTAGGTGATCTTCATTGGATGATTGTCCATGTTTACAGAAATAGAATGGCTCATGTTTTAGAGCCATGTTTCAAAATTTGATATATTTTAATAATAGATCAAATTGCTCAATTATTTGGGATTAATTATGCTTTAGATAATATGTTGAGTGTGAACCTGAGAGGGTAAAAAGCCCTGAACAAAAGTTAAAAATCTAAAAAGGCCTAATGAAATAAATAAGCTTCTACCACATTATTTACAAAAAGTTTCATATTTACCAATTGCTACTTTCTTATGTATAGGGAAGATCATTAATTCTAACTCTTCTTTCAAGAATAAAAAAGGTATACTACATGTCAAGTGGGGGTACAATTCCACTACATGAGGTAAATGATACATCTTTTGTTTTTTGCTTGTTTGAATACATGAAATAAAAGACTATTTTTCATTGATGTCCATCTCATGCCTCTACTACTATCTTTTATATTTTTCTGTTGCATGGGTTATAATATCTACTAATAATCATGCGAATTGTAATACCTAAAACTTTGAATATTACTTTGTGCAATTGATTAGGTCTTTCCCACAGCAAACCCAATGGTTTTGGGTCAGTTGTCAAATGTTGACTGCATTGTTTATGCTATGGGCTCTATTTTCATTTCCTCTCCTTCTGCCCATCATTAGTAACATGCTTGATTAGGTCTTTCCCACAGCAAACCCAACGGTTCTGGGTTAGTTGTCAAATGTTGACTGCATTGTTTATGCTATGGGCTCTTTTTTCATTTCCCTTCCTTTTGCCCATCATTAGTAACATGTTTGATTATTTGTCATAATACATTCTTCAATCTTTTTATATGTAACAAAGATAAATGCAATTACATATCTCTTTAATATGGATTACACTTTTATATATGCAACACATCCATATGCAATTTACACACGTGGACTAATGGACATAAGTTCTTGAATGTGCATATGTAGGTACATGATGGTAGTGTAGTTATTATTAAAGATATTGGAGATACCACCAAAGTTTTTAATTATTGTTTATATATGGAATTTCCATGTGCCATCTTACTTTCCATTGAGCATTCAATTTCTTATGCACTCACATTCTTTCTTGTCTTCTTTGTTTAGGCATTTGCATGTCATCATTTATTATGGTTTGAGATAATGAAGATGGAATCCATGTTTTTCATCAAATGAAGGAGGTATATTAAGTTATGTCCTAATTGTATTTTATTTTTTTTCCTTTCATTATTTTGAACATTAAAGACAAAAATTCTTTATGACATGTATAGAATAATGCCTGTAGATTTTATTCTATTGTAGTCTTATAAAAATTTCTTTCCACTTTCAATATTGTGGTAAAAACTATAAATAGAATAAGGCTTTTGTTCTTTATATTTTTGTAATTAGAATTTATAAATAATTTTGTAAAATATTATTATAAATTTTTATAAATGAATTGGAATTTATTTATTTATTTCTTTTATTTATGTAATTTTAGTATTCATATAATTACTTTAAAAATAAATTTAAAATATAATAAAATGATTAAAAATTATAAAATAATAGTAAAATATGATTTAAAAATATTATTACTAATAGATTGTCAATGGGAAAAAGATCATTTACTGATGGAATTACTAACAAAAAATTCCATAGCTAATTAAAAAGAAATTTTGTAGGTAAAACTATTGCTAATAAATCTATTGGTAATTACCGATGGATTTTTTCAATGAACTTTTCATCAGTAATTATTGATAGATTTGAAGCGTTACTGATGGAATCACATTACCAACATAGTTAGCACTGACATAATTTTTCCATCGCTAAAACTGTCTCTATTGCTATTATTGATGGATTTTAAGATTTTACAGATGAAAATTTTCATTGGTAAAGCTTAAATTTCTGGTAATGATGTTTAACAAAAATTTACCAAACAATAGTTAAAAGCATGAAATAAATTGCACAAAATTAAAGTAAGAAAGGTAACTAATAGAGCTATAGATCTAAAGGAGAAAAGAAGCCAAACAATCATTAAAGTGGAGAGAAGATCGATGCCAATGTTAATCTTCACGTCTAGCCTACACTTGTCACCTGCATCCATGCTTGATTTACAACCTTGATCTGGATTGATGTGCTACTAATTTGAAGCTAGTTTTTAACTATGTCTTAGCTTTATGGATTAGAAAACTATGAAAAATAACTTCAGCAAAAACAATGAAGATTTGATAGAGATATGATATGAAAATCGTAGGTAGGTTAAAGTAGATAGATTTAAAAACAGATTTGAACATCAATGAGAAATCATTAGATTTGAGCTAGAAAAGGAATGTAAGTGTAAATTTCATTGAAAGATTTTGAACGAGCACTAAAAAAAATTTAAGAAACGGTGAAATTGCAATGACATTCAAAGGGAAAAGGCTAGAAATAAAGTGTTTGGCCTAAGAAAATGTAAAGTGCAAAAAAGAAAATGCAGGAAAACAAAGAAACAAAAATTTAAATCCTAAACTAACTCTTTTTCTAGGACCAGCCTTCTCCCCTATTTATAGGCAGAGGGAGGAGCATGAGGTCCTAAAATGTTTCAAAAAAGTCTTCCATTCGTTGGGCTTTTAGAGCTTTCCTCTTACTGCTTGGTACATGACTGGTACTGATGCACATTGGTGCTTCACAGCTTCAATAGATTTCATTCTTCTTTCACTTGTACATGCTGATCCATAAAGTCAAATTAATAGTCAATCATAGCTATACAAATTTCCACATCAGCCCCTAGCCTTGGTGCACTTAGATCAGCTTGTGAAGCCTTGTAATTGCTTGATACGCTATGCACCCATGCACCAACATGTCTTGTATCTTTTTTTTTTCTTTTGCAAAAAATTTCAAACATTTTAGGAACATTTTTATCCTATATTTTTACTAAAAAAAAAATATGAATTAATACTAAAAAGTTAAGCTAAAAAAATCAAGAAAACTCCCTTAATGTCAATGTTGTATATTTGACACTAGTTTAGGCCATTTGCACAAAATACACCAAAAATTATCCAAATTGTATAAAAAGTCCAAAATTCCTCAATTCCATTATTTGTACCCACACATGAGATTAATATTCATTTAGGAGTAGTTTTGCCAAAAATCCTAAGGAACAAGCCAAAATATATGAAAAATTGCACTAAAATGAGCATGAAAAAGTTAAAATTTTAGTGCAATCAAACCCCCAAACTTAAGCTTTTGCTTGTCATCAAGCAAAACAAGATTTAGTAAGATTTATAATATAACTTCAATGCTTCATTCAATATAAAAGCCTCATGGATTGATAAATAGATATAACTAAAGTAAAATCATGAACAAGTGCTAATATACAAGAATCTACCTAGGCTAAAATCATTCATAATTATGGTTCCAAAGGTAAGCAACACCTATAAGATATCCTTGTATGAAATCCAGTAATGTTATAGAAAACATGGAACTTTAATAACAAGGATCAATATAGTATGCTCACGTTGCATAAGTTTGCTTATCACATCTCTCTCAATTACTGTAGATAAACATATGACCAAGGATCATTTAGGACTTTAATAAGCTTGTAATGTAAGGCTAAGGTTAAGGTATGAGAGAAATCATTTAGGCTCAAGTACCCTAACAATGCATTACTTGTCCAGGATCATCTATAATTGAACTTTGAAGGTAAGAGATGTAAGCTTGAATAAAGAATCACCCCTTAAACTTTGTTTGTGCACATTTTTCTTTTTTTCTCTTCTTTTTTTTTGCTTTTTCACCACTTTATTGCTTCTATTTTTCTTTTCTTTTTTCTCCACAATTTTTTTTTCTCTTACAAGTTAACTTAAGTTTTCTTTTTCTTATTTTTTTTTAATTTCCCAAACTTTACAAGCTTCACCTTTTCTCTGTAATAATACATAGCTCACAAATGGTGCATGAATGTCCTAATGGATATAGGGTAAAGGACCAAAAAGGTAGGAAATATCAAAATAAGGCTATAGGCTTATAATGTGGTTTCAAAATAAAGAAAGGATATCATAAGGCTCAAATGAGATGACTATGGAAATATTGTATCAAGGATGGCTCGAAAGGCTTAAATGATCGAAAGATGGCCTATATCATTTCCATAATCATGTGTCCTCTAAGATTTTGCCTTGAGAAATGATCAAAACAAATTCTAGATATGAAACATATCTCTAAAGACCAATTTAGAAAACAATCTCATGCTCATATAATCAATACTAGATAAAAAAAATACAATTCAATCTTCAAAGTGGTAACTCACAAATGAAAACTATATTCAAGAATTCACTAAACCTAAGCATCATCTCATATTTCACATATACTCAATATTTTCCTAAAGCTATATTCATTATTAATCACTAATTATCATTGGCTTGATGAAGAACTAATCAAAGAAAGTATAACAATGATTCAGACTACCATATGTTAAGCTCAATTTCAAGCCAAAAATCAAGGAAAATTTTAAATTTTTTTTCAAATTTTTAGCAAATTTCCCATACCCCCAAACTTAAACAACACATTGGCCTCAATGTGTAGGTATCAAGCAATAATGTACAAAAGAGAGAAATAAGGAAACTTTCGTATCATCATGGAGGCTACTGGCTGAATCTCCCATGAAAGCTTTGGCTAGAACTAGTGTATCCATTTTAAGCTCTTATTTAACCTACAAAACAAAGAAAACCACTATACAAAAAAACTACATCAATATGTACAAAAAAGATAAGCAAAATATATGAAAAAAAAGCATGAAATGTAAAGCTTGGGTTGCCTCCCAAGAAGCTCTTTCTTTAAAGTCAAAAGCTGGGCTTTCATTGGTGTTAGAGAATCACGCCACATTTCCTTCTCGAATCTAGCCATTTTATTCTTTTTTCTTTGCACTAAATAGGTAATGGTAATCATTGAGTAACCTTAATGCTTAAAGGTAGATTCATATCCCATGTCTATGAATAAT
Organism: Durio zibethinus; assembly: GCF_047325235.1. Classification (NCBI taxonomy): domain Eukaryota; kingdom Viridiplantae; phylum Streptophyta; class Magnoliopsida; order Malvales; family Malvaceae; genus Durio; species Durio zibethinus. The sequence continues at coordinate 11,657,441 of NC_143176.1, forward strand.
CTATGTATATTACAATAAGATGAAACAAAGGTGTTCATTGGCTTTAGTACCAATGAGATGGTACCACCATGAAGAATATAGGTTTAGGCTCTAAGATGAAAAAGTCCTTTGTGGATGGTATAAATGTAAGCTAAACAAGGGTTGTGTCTAATGGTAGAGTCAAACAACCCTCATCACAATCCTTAAACTTTGGGTTCTCATACACATGTATTTCTGACTCATGATACAATGGATTCTCAAAGAATCGAGGAAATAGCATGGTTATATTATAATGTTCACTTTCTTATTGATTAGTAACAATGCTAAGACCTTATTGTAAATTAATGCAGGGAATTGAACCATCCTCTTCGAAATCATTTCACTTACCTTTTTTTTCATAGATGGTCTATCTAGAGGAAGCTCAAAGAATAATGTGTCTAAAGCTTTGTGGATAGGATCATGGAATGGAAAAGCTACTAGATAAGTATGTAAAATAAAGGTAAGAAAAGTAAATTTTGCTAGAAAATTAAAGAGATTTTCTCTCCAAATAGTTCACTAAAAGAGCAAGGAGAAAATTATTTAGGAAGAAAAAAAAGTAAAATGCAAAAAAGTAAAAAAAAAATTGGAAAAAAAGGAAAATTCTTCTCAAATGGCTGGCCAGCCCTTTTATTTATAGGCCAAGGGTAAGGTGGTTCAGCAAATAAAATTGCAAAAGAATGCCAGTAATATGCCATATCTTCTGGAGGCTTTCAAGTCATCCAATTAGCTCTTTTTTTTAATATAAGAAGTAGTGCCACAATCTTGATCATCACATAGGTGCATCACACGGCTTGTAATGAATTCCTCTGTTTCTTTTTTTGGCACCAAATTGTAACTGACTTCCTTTTTCAAATTCTAGCCAAATGAAGACCATTTAGTTTCCAATTTGTCCATGAAAAATTCTAGAAAATTCTTAATTCCAAAGATGGCTTCAAACTGCACCAAGGCAATGTCACCAAACTAGCACATGTAAAAAATATTCAAAGGTAGCAAAGTACTAGTGAGCTAAAAATGATATTTTCCCATGAAAAGTATAAGGGTTAAAGCTTGAAATAAAATTCAATTAAGTTTAGTAAGCTAAGGAAATCATAGAGGAAAAAGGTAAAAAATCTCCCATGATTGCCAATAGAAGCACATGCACACTAGTTTTGGCCTTTCATAGCTTTTTGCTCCAAAATACATCTAAAATGAGTCCAAAAGTTCCAAATTTTCTTTTTTCTCATATTTTTACCTACACATTGAATATTTATGCATTTAGGAGTATTTTTGCTGAAATTCTCAATAAACAAGCAAATTTTTAAAAGAAATTGCACTAAAAAGATATGATAAAATGCTAACATTTTAGTGTAATCAAACCTCCATACTTAAGCTTTTACTTGTCCTCAAGCAAAACAAGATTGAGCTAGAATTATCACTAACTTTCAATGCTTTATTAAACTTGAATGCTTTATGGATTGATTAATGGATATAACCAAAACAAAATCATAAGCATGTGCTAATCTGCAAAAATCAACCTAAGTCAAGTTTTTTCTTAACTATGGTTCAAGTGCAAGTAATACGTCACTCAAATCCTTACATGAAATCTAATGATGTTATGTACAACATGAAAATTCAAAAACAAAGATCAATAAAGTGTGATTATGTTTCATATGTTTGCCTATCACATTTCTCTCCACTAATGTAAATAAACACATGACAAAAGATCCTTTAGGACTTTATGAGCTTGTAATGTAAGGCTAGGATTAAGGTATGATAAAGGTCATTTTAGGCTTAAGTACCCTAACATTGTAGTACTTTGTCAGGGATCATTCAATGTTGAGCTTTCAAGGGAAATAAGTTAAAGGTTATCCTAAAGAATCACACATAAACTTAGTTTTTGCATACCTTTCTTTATTTTATTTTATTTTCTTTATTTGCTTTGAACCACTTTATTGCTTTTCATTCTTTCTTTTTCTTTATTTTTCTTTCCATATTTTTTTTCTTTTACAAGCTAGCTCGCTTGTTTTTTGTTTTCCTTTTTCTTCCAAGCTTTACCCTTTTTCCTAATAATGCATAGCAAAAAAATGATGCATGAATGTCCTAATGCAAATAGGGTAAAGGATTAAAAGATAGGAATATATAAACAAAGACTTAGGTTTGTAATGTGGTTTCATAACAAAGAAAGATATCATTAGGCTCAAATGGGTGATTGCATAATTGAGCTAAGGAAGATAATTTTGACTAAAAATTATGAGAATTGGAACTTAAAATAAGGTTCCATGAAGTTTATTTAAGCTTAACAAGTCATAGAAGAAAAGGGTAAAAAGAACTCCCTTAGAAGGCAATGTAGCACACTAACACTAGTTGTGAAGTTTGCTAGCTTTTACCACCATAAATCCTCCAAATTGAGTCCAAATAATTCAAAATTCTTCATTTTCTATATGTTCACCTATACATGAGACAAATATGCATTTAGGAGTATTTTTACCAAGATTCTTAACGAAGAAGCCAAAATGTAAAAGAAGTTACACTAAAAGTGAGTATAAAAATGCTAAAATTTTGGTGCAATCAATGACTATGGAAGAAATATATTAAGGTTAGCTTGAAAGGCTGAAACGATCCAAAATTAGCCTATATCATTTCTCGAATGATATGTTATCTAGGATTTCACCTCAAAAAATTATCAAAAAAAATTTTAGAACATGAAACACAACTTCAAAGACCAAGGCAAAAAATATATTTAATGCTCACATAAACAATCACTAGATAAAAAAAATGTAATGATCAAAGTATTAACTCACAAATGAAACCTCATACTTAGGAAGTCACTTAACCTAAGCATCATCTCATATTTTAGACAATATTCAATCTTTTCCTAAAGCTATATTCATTTTCAATCTTCACCTATCATTGGCTTCGTTAAGAACTAATCAAATAAAGCATACTAATTATTCAAGCTACAATAAGTCAAGCTCAATTTCAAGGTAAAGCTTAAGGAAAATTCAAATAATTTTGAAAAAAAATTTGCAAAAATTTGAGCAATTTTCTCATATCCCTAAACTTAAAGAACACATTGTCCTCAATGTGTAAGCAAAGAAAATAATAATAATAATAAAGCATAAAAGAGGATCAGAAGAACTCCACTATCATGTTAGAAGCATGGGGATCGAATGTATGAAATGTGTAGCCAAGTCTTGTGCTCCTAGCTTTCAAGCTTTTATTCCACCTACAAAACAAAAGAAAATACCTACAAAAAGAACAAACATCAATATGTAAAAGGAAATATAAGCAAAACAAGAAAATAAACAAAAGAAAATAGCATGAAATGTAAAGCTGTGCTTGTTTAAAGTCAAAAGCTTGACTTTCACTGATGTTAAAGAATCACTCCACATTTCATTCTTGCATCTACCTATTTTTTTATTTTCTTTTTCACCAGAAACATAATGTTAATCTCTAAATGGCCTTGGTGCTCAAAGGTAGATTTGTGTCCCACTTTTATGAATAATATAAATATATTGTACTATGGACTAATAAAGGTGTTCATTAGCTTCGGTACCAATGATATGGATACCATCATGGAGAATACGGGGTTAGTTTCTAAAATAAAATTTCCTCCATGAATGGTATAAATTTAATGAGCATAAAGGATGAGAAGTCAAAGGTATCAAGTTGAGAATCAAAGGTTGTGGAAATTTCTAAGCAAGTAGATAGTCCCTCTATATCATCAGTATCCAAATCTTTTACATAATGAACTTTTGACATTTCTTTCAAAATTTCCTTTATTTCGTCCTCATCATTTTCACTAGGCTTATCAATGGTGTTAAACAATGGGTTTTTAATCATGTGCATTTCCAAATCATCATACAATGAATTCTCAAAAATAAAAGAAATGCCATAGATATACTATGAGGCTCAATTTCTTTTTGATCAAGACCATTGCTAATACCTTATTGCAAATCAATGTATAAAATAGAACCATCCCCTCCAAAATTCTTATCATTCACTTTTTCCTCTATGAATGGTCTATCTTAAAGAAGCTCAATGAATAAGGTGTCTAAAGCTTCGAGCATAAGGTCATTGAATGGAAAAGTTACTAGAGAAATAAGTTCTTTACTAGTGAGTTCCTCATCATCCTTAAACTCAACACTAGATTCACGAAAAAATATGTCTAAGGGCTTAAGTAATATATCTAGTAAGCTTACCTTATCAACACATTTATCTACCTCATATATCTCTAAATAATAAGGTAAGTGAGCTTTAAAGAACTTAGAAAATGGCTTGAGTGTAATGTGAGTTTCAACTTCTTCTTGAATGCTTTTCTTTTTTTCAACTCTCCTAAATGATCCATTATCATCAACTTTCCTAGCCATAAGCTTATTCTTTACCTTGACTATCTCTTCTTCCATAACTTTTACAAAATATGGTGTCTTCAACACAATGGGCTCTTCATATTCATCAAACCATATCAAAAGTTCCCATCTTATAATGATCCTTTAATGAGCACTCTTTGTCCATCTAATGAGGTTTTGACTCTATAGTACTAGACATGTAATCTTAAAAGCAAGTATTAATGGTATCTTCATTTTAACTAAATGGCCCTAAATTTCTATTAACTGCTTATTGGAGTTTTGGATGAGTTTGGAGCAATTCAATGAACATCTCCTTAAGAGATGGTTTTTTTTTTATAGGAAATGAGGTGGTGAATATTAGGTGGATAGAAAGTGATGTGAAAATGACTATTGTTATGATGAAGAAAAATGTTGTTGTGTTGGAACATAATGTGGAACTTGAGGTACTTGTAGTGATGGTGAAGAGAATTGGGGTGGTGGAGGGTATTGTGCAAATGAAGGTTTGGTAGAATAAGTTGGGGTGTACTTGGGTGGTGAACTAAAAGAATGCCTCGGACTAGTTTCCCACATGTTTTTATATGACCCTCCCAAGTTTGAGTAGTGTAAGTGTTTGAGTAAGATTGGAATTGTTGATCAAAGGTACACCTATCACTGTGATTATTTCCACCATGTACTTCAACATTCTTATATTGGCTAGGGAATTTCTGGACAACGGCCTTTAGGTTATTTGCTATAGAGTTTAATTTTTTTGAATAAAGCTTTAAAGTCTAACTCTCTTTTGGCTTTTTTTTCTTCACTTGGCCATTGTAATAAATTCATCAGAAGAATAAGGTCTAGCATGATCCTTATGGTGCTTGGTTACCTCATAAAGATTTGATTCCCACATGAAAAGGAAAATAAAACCTAAACAAAAACACAATAATTATGTATACTAAAACTATGTACACTAACCTATTTATATGAAAGCTATGGAAACTAAAAGATGATGCATGTACTCTAGTATAAGCTATGCTAAGGCTATGTAAACTAAGTAACTATTCTAAGTATGAACAACTAATGATATGAGACAACAAAGAAAGTTAGCTTGTGTACACCTTAAACAAAAAAAAAAACTGAAGAAAATTAGAATCTAGCTTAGCATATAAACACTAAGGGTTAATCAATCTATTGACGAGCATGGTAAAGCTTGATATTAGCCTAAGAACTCTTGACACCTAATACCTAGCAATGGTACTAAAATCTTGATTTGATATTTCTTGTAAGTACACAAATCATTCAAGTAATAATAGTGACTAAAGATCAAGATACCATCCCATAGTGATTAGCTAAATAATACTTAATCTACGTACCTATTATTTCCACACTCTATCTAAAGTTAATTCAATCAATGAGAATATACAAAAGTAAGCTAGTGGCTAAAGAAATGAAATCAAAAAGCTCAAGTATCAATTAAACAACTAACAAGGAGTAACTGAAATTAACTAATATGTAATTAAAAATAACTAACTACTAACTTTCAAAGGAAATGTGGTCTAAAAACTTCCTAAAATTGATTCAAACAACTTCTAAATTGATAGAACAGTAGGTAAACAAGATCAAAACACAATTGAGTGGCAATTAAAGAAGAAAATTGCAAGAACAACAAGAAAAACACAAACTGAAAATGAAATGTCAAATCTAGAAACTAACCGAATTAAGAGAAAAATTTAGATTTGCATTCCTACAAAACCAATGAACTAAAACTGAGCTAAAGAAGCTTAAATCTACAAGATTACTACAAGTTTCAATAAAGAAATTGAAAGAAACATTGCAAAAACAAGCTCAATGAACTTAAGCAAAAGCTGAGTTCAATAAAGAGAAAAATAGAGCACGTAAGAGAAAATCATTCCAACAACATTGAAATTCATAAAATTAAAAGCAAGCAAATGAATCTAAGTAAACATATGAATTAAGAAGAGCAAAGTGAGAAATAGTGGATTGATAGCCCAGCTAGGAGAGGAGAGTCTTCAAGTGTTGTCACTCATTCAAGCATCGATTCTGTTACTAGATGCAACTGAAATTTTTTGGATTTTTGTAGAATTTTTATATTGAATTTGGACGTGTAATTATCCGAATTTGTAGAGATATGAATTGAAAGTTCACAAACAAAAAAATTGGATCAAAACTTGCAAGAATTGAAGGAGATCTAATGGAAAAACAATTAACTATCTTAGAGGAAACCTCTACCAAACAAATTTGAACAATCAATCAAAATACATGCAATTGCACAAAAAATTTAAAAGAACTTGAATTTTTATTCAAAGAATCTTAAAGCACATGTAAAATAAGGAAAAGAAAAGTAAATTTTATTAGAAAATTAAAGAGATTTTTTCCCTAAGCAACATTCTTAAAGAACAAGGAAATTATTTGAGGAGAAAAGAAAGTAAAATGCAAAAAAGTAAAAAAAAAAATGGAAAAAAAAGGAAAAGTCTCCTCAAATGGCTAGCCAACTCTCTTTTTATAGGCTGATAGCACCAAAATATATAGAGATTTTACATGTTAAAATGGTGTTAAAATGTAAATTTTTGGTGCTTTACATGTTATTTTCATGGCTTTAGGTTTTTCAAGCTCAAAGACTCATTTTCATGTGAGCCATGCATAAAACCATGTAAAGCTCACATTTGGCCCAACCATGCAAGCTCCATGCCGCCCACCATTGGTCCAAATTCAAGCATACATAGGCATAATTAAATCCTAATCCATTTAGACAAGATGAATTTGCAAGATAAGCATGTCTCTTTGATAAGCCATGAAGAGAATGACTTGCACAAGGACACTACCACATTCGACTATGCAAAAGGGAAGGAAAATTTACAAGCATTTGGACTTCCCAAGCTCAATCTATTCAGCCAAAAAGAGCTTATAGCCAATCATGAGTCTTTTGCTTTAGCTTAAAGAGTTTTTACAAGATAAGGACTTTATCTCTCTAAAAATCAAGAGTTTAAATAAAATACAATTTATCTCCTGATGAAATCTCTTTTTAGCTAAGCCTAGGGGGAAAGATTAATCAAGATTGCATCACATGAAGATTAAGGGCCAAGATCATCACATTCAACCAAAGCATTTTAAGAATGAAGAATTTGATTTTTGTATGCAACCTTAAAGATTAAGATAGAGCTTTATGTCCTAGTTTTTGAATTCAACTTAATCACTTGTAAAGGTCACCCCTTTGGCTGAACCTATGCCCATAAATAGGTAAGACCATTCACTTGTTTCATCATCCCTCTTTTCACATCTCTTCTTTCTTTTAGTTTCTAAGTTTATTTAGTTCTTTATTTCTTTTAGTTATGGTATTAGCTTAGGTGACAATTTGCCAATTTCCAAGTTCTTGTTCTTTAAATCTTTTTCAATCAAGAAGTATTTTCATTCAAAAATCTCTTTTCTTGTTTTCTTGTTTGTAAAATCTTATTTCTTGTTTTCTTTAATTTCGAGTAAACCATTCTTTTCCAAGATTGATCCAAGTTTTTTTTAGTCTCCTTGCAAGATTTGGCTATATGTTCTTTCGTGTTCTATAATTTCTTTCATGTAATCTTTATTTACTTCAAAGTAATTCGGCATTCTTGTTTACAATCTTTTAATTCTTACTTTGCAATCTTTTAAGTTAATACTTTAGGATTAGTTGTTGGCATTAATCTTTGCTTCCTAAGTGATAGTTGGTGAAGTTTAAAAGCTTGCCATACATCACCTTTAATCATTACTTGATCCCTATTTATTCAAACCTTGTAACCTTAAAACCTTGAATATTCATTCCTTTAGATATAGGATCTCAGCCTTTAACCTTAGGTACTTGTGGACTACTGAACAATACATTCTATAATCATTGAGGAGTGATACTTGGAATACTTCACTTTATTACTTGATCTATGCACTTGAAGCTTTATATAAAAAGTAGCAATCAAGATTTGGCACCATTATCGAGGATTATAGTGGTGTTTGCAATATCAATAAAGAATTCCTAAGCTTTTATAATCTAAACTCTTTTTATTTTAGTTTATTTTTCATTTGCTTTTCTTTGATCTTTTCTTATTTGCATGTGTAGATCTAAAAGTGTTGACTTAGCTTTAGTTGATCAAGAGATAGAAAGAACTTTTAGAAAAAGACAAAAAGAGTAATCAACACTGTTAGCACATACTTTTATGTCAAATAAATATAATGAAGGGCAAAGAACTTTGAGGGACTATATAGTTCCCAATGCAAGTGGTTTTCAGCCATACATTTATTAGTCAGCTATTCAATTAAATAACTTTGAGATAAAACCTTCAATTATACAAATGGTCTAAACCTTTATGTAGTTTGGAGGACTACCAAGTAATGATCCAAATTTTTATTTTTCTAATTTTGTTAAACTTTGTGATATTTTTCGTTAAAATGGTGTTTATGATGAGACAATTAGACTAAAATTATTTCCTTCTTCTTTCAAGGATAAAGTGAAAAGTTAGTTGTCATTTTTACCACTAGGCTCAATTGTAACATAGGATGATCTAGTTCAGAAATTTTTGGCAAAAGTTTTACCACCAGTAAAGACTACAAAAGTAAGGAATGAGATTACCTTTTTTACGCAAGCTAATGGTGAAACTTTGTATGATGCATAAGAGAGATTTAAAGAATTGCTAAGAAAATGCCCATATCATGGCTTACCTTAGTGGTTCCAGATTTAGATCTTTTACAATGGCCTTACACCACCTATAAGAACTATTTTAGATTCAATTGTTTGAGGGGCTATAATGAGCAAGACTCTTGAAGAGGCTAAGGAACTAATAGAAAAGATGGCTACCAATAATTATCAGTGGGGCATAGAAAAAAAGGTTAGTAAAAAATCTACTAGTTTATTTAAAGTTGATGCTATTACTTCCATTAACTCTCAATTGCCTGCCCTTATAAAAAAGATTAAAGGTTTAAGAACCTAAACACAAGCCAACCCTGTTATTGCCCTACAAAGTCCCTTTGTATCTTGTGACATATGTGAAGGTTCCTATTCCTAAAAGAAAAGCCAATATAGGGTAAAACATGTCCACTACATCCAACAAAACAAACCAAACAACAATCTTTATAACAATACCTATAATCCTAGCTGGCGAAACCACCTTAACTTTTGTTGGAACCAACTAAACCACCAAGCTACCAACAACCAAACCAACAACTACTGCCCCAATCTACCAAACTATAACCTATCCCAAGAAAAGAAACCTACTTTTGAGGACATGTTGACCCAGTTGATGCAAGCTAACAATGCCAACATCCAAAGTCAAGCTATATCCATTGGAAACCTAAAAAATCAAATAAGTCAGCTTGCTTAAGCCACAGCAAATCACCCAATAGGTATCCTGCCTAGTAACACTAAAACTATCCAAAAAGATAAGGCAAAGAGGGATGCAATGAAATATATTCTTTGGGGAATTTTAAGATGGATGATTCTGATGAAGAAGATGATGAACCCATAGTTATCAACCTACCCAGCTTTGTAAGACAACTTGGAATGGATTTTATTAGAAATGAGGATATTTTGGAAGATGAAAAACTTTTAAGACTTGGTAGAGAAATCTTTAAAGGTTTTAACCCCATGGCATTAGAGGCTTTTAAAGCTAGTAAGACCTATGAGGAAGACTTTGAGGAAGAAAATAATGAGGTGGACTATGAAGAAGATCTAGAAGAATATATTGAGGGATCTTTTAAAGAAAGGTAAATGTTACTACAAGTAAAGAGAGCATTAGTAGAAGCATTTCATCTGAATAGATAGCTCAAGGTAAGCTTGCCCAAAATAAATAAGAAAAAGATCTTGAAGAAGAAGAAAAAAAAATTCAAGAAGAAGTTTAGCAAAGGCTAAGAATGATTGTTAGGATGAATGGGAAGTGTTTTAACGTTAACCCACCTGCCTCAAGGCCTGTTTCAAAGAAGCTAATCAAAGAATTAAAAGAAGCCACATTCTTGGATGATTATAACCTTGAGTTTCAATAACTCTTACCTAAAAGGTTAAAAGATCCAAAGAGTTTTACTATACCTTGCATGATTGGAAATTTGAAATTTTTTTATGCTTTTTGCGATCTTAGGTCAAGCATAAATTTAATGCCTATGAATATTTTTATGTAGCTAGATTATGGAAAGTTGAAACCTCCAACATTCAACATTAAGATCATTGATCAATCTGCTAAGTTATCATAAGGGATATTAAAAGATATCTTGGTCAAAGTTAGAAAATATGCTTTCGCTATGTATTTTACTATTTTAGATATGAAGGATGATCAGGCTCTATTATTCTTAGGTAGACCTTTCTTGTTCATTGGCAAAGCCCTGACAAATGTGTATAAAGCTAGCATTACCCTTAGGTTTAGACATAAAAAAATTAAATTTGTATTTATAAGGTGTGGTGTGATAAGATATGAAAAGGTGTTAGTGCAGTTAAGGAATTTAATGAAACCCTAAAAGAGTCCACCTATTAGTAAAACCTCTTGACCTTTTGAAAAACTTAGCAAACCCTGGCTCTAATGTTGCCAATCGTTCTAGAAATTTAAGCTCAGTTTATGTAATCCTTGCTATGAAAGTCAGCCCACCTCTTCAAACTAAGTTTGTCAATGTTATACCACAAAGAAAGAGGCAACAAGGAAAGCTCTCCTTAAAGGGATAAAATAATTCTACATAGATTTAGAGATGGTTAAGCTTGACAAAACTAACTCTTCTTGAGAGGCAACCCAAGTTCTACTTTAATGGTTATGATTTTTGTGATTTATTCTTTTTTTTTTAGGACAATTATGTGCTAATGTTTTTGTTTGAGTTTTTTTTTTTTTTTTTTAAGATGAAAAGAAACAAGGAGGATGCCCTATGGATATTCGGCCTTTAAGAAATTTTTAGAAAGTATTTCTTTTTCTTTTTAGTTTTTGATATATGATTCCATTTAAGTGTGGGGGAAAAAGAAAACTTTTTGATTTTAACTCATCTTTGCTTTTAAAACCAAATTGACTTACTAAATCGCATTTTGATGTTCATTTACTTAGAAATTATATATATTATCTTAAATGACTAAAGTATGATATGGAGTGTAAATATGAATATAGTGAAACTTGAAAAGAATTCTTAAGCATGTTTTTACTTTGGATATGATTTTTATGCAATCATCTCTATTCTCTTTATATTAAAATGCTATAATTTTTGTGAAAGTTTCAAATGTGGACTTGCATGAATTTAAGATTTGAATAACTGCTCTAGAATTCACCTACTCAACTCTTAAGGTGAAATGCTAGATTGTATGTGACTTAGGAGATATTTTAGGTAATTCTTTAGACTGTTTGAGCCTTTTCCAAGCCTATCTTGTGATAATACATCCCTAGTACCATTATTTTCAGCCTATTTACTAATTTTTTTCTTTGTTTATTTAGCCACATTACAAGCCCAATAAGCATTTTCTTTCATTACTATTATCCTTTTTTTTGTTGTCCTAACCCAGTATACTTACTAATGTATCATAGACATATTCTTGTATTTGGGAGGAAATGAGCTATAAGGAAAGAAAAAAGAAAATCAGCAATCATGACAAGCAAATTCTAATAAAGCTAAAAATGGCTATCCTTAAAAGAAAGCCAAAAATACAAAGCACTAAAGAATGCCTTACAAGTCAAAGTTTTAAAAAGAGCTCCCACTTGTTCAAAGTCCAAGAAGTAAAGAAAAAAGTAAGCTTAAGGTTTTGAGCCTAAAATTTTCCTTTTTCATACCTTGACTTAAGCCTTACATTACAAGCATAAAAGGCCTTTTAATCTTGAGTTGAATATTTAGGTCTAACATTAGTGGAGAGGGGTGAGAAAAATGGACATATAAAGCCTATTCTATCTTTAAATTGAAATGTGATTAAGTGTTTTACATTCTATTTACTTAAGTTATATATATGAATTAAAGATGGAGTAGATTTGTATGTATGATTAGCATAAGTCATTGAAAAACTTGCTTTTGAAAGACATTCATGTGACCCTATATTTATTCTTAATTTCGTATTATGCAATAGTATATGTTAAGAGTTTTGTATAATTTTTTACTTTGATGATGCTTATAATATTCTTAAGTTTTGTTGATTTGAGGTTTTGTTTGAGCACAAGCAAAGATTCAAGGGTGAATGTGTGATAGCACCAAAATATATAAAGATTTTTCATGTTAAAATGATACTAAAATTTAAATTTTTGGATGATTTTTGGTACTTTTCATACTATTTTCATGGCTTTAGGTTTTTCAAGCTTAAAGACTCATTTTTCATGCGAGCCATGCATGAAGCCATGCAAAACACACATTCAGCCCAACCATGCAAACTCCATGCTACCCACCATTAGTCCAAATTCAAGCATTCACAAGCCCAATTAAATTTTAATCCAATTGGCCAAGGTGAATTTACAATATAAACATGTTTCTTTGATAAGCCATGAAGAGAATGACTTACAAAAAGACACTACCACATTCAGCTATGCAAGAGAGAAAGAAAATTTATAAGCATTTGGAATCCCCAAGATTAGTCTATTTGGCCAAAAAGAGTTTGAAGCCAATCATGAGTCTTGCTTTTTCTTAAAGAGTTTTCACAAGATAAGGACTTTATCACTTTGAAGATTAAGAGTTTAAATAAAATACAACTTATCTCCTCTTAAAATCTCATCTTAGGTGAACCTAGGGGGAGAGATTGATCAAGATTGCATCACACAAAGATCAAGGGCTAAGATCATCAAATTTAGCCAAAGCATTTCATGAACAAAGAATTTGATTTTTGTATGCAACCTTAAGGATTAAGATAGAGCTTTATCTCCTAGTTTTTGAAAGCCCATCCTTTTGGCCAAACCTATACCTATAAATAGGCAAGGCCATTCACTTGTTTCATCATCGCTCTCTTCACTTCTCTTTTTGCCTTGAGTTTCATGTTTCTTTAGTTCCTTATTTCTTTTAGTTAAGGTATTGTCTAAGGTGATAGATTTGCAAATTACCAAGTTCTTGTTCTTTAAATCTTTTCCAATTAATAAGTGTTTTAATTCAAAAATCTCTTTTCTTGTTTTCTTGTTTACAAAATATTGTTTCTTGTTTTCTTTAATTTCAGGTAAAGCATTCCTTTCCAAGATTGATCCAAGTTTTTTCTATTCTGTTTGCAAGATTTGGCTACATGTTCTTTCATGTTCTTTAATTTATTTCATGCAATCTTTATTTACTTCAAAGCAATTTAGCATTCTTGTTTATACTCTTTAAATTCTTACTTCACAATCTTTTAAGTTTAGGCTTTAGGATTAGTTGTTGGCATTAATCTTTGCTTCCCAAGTGACAATTGGTGAAGTTTAGAACCTTGCCATACATCACCTTTAATCTTTACGTTATCCCCGTCTACGCAAACTCTAAAACCCTAAAAACCTGAATATTCATTTGTTTAGATATAGGATCTTAGCCTTTCACTTTTGGTATTTGTGAACTACCCAATAACACATTCTTTAATCCCTAGAGAGATGAAACTTAAATACTCCATTTTCTTACTTGATTTGTGCACTTCTAGGCTCTATATAAAAAGCAACAATTATAGGCCAAGGGTGAGGTGGTTTAGCAATTAAAATTACAAAAAAATGCTAGCTAATAGGCCATATCTTCTAGAGTCTTCCAAGTTATCCAACTAGCTTCTTTTTGAATCCAAGAAGTAGCACCACAATTTTGATCATTTTACAAGTGTATCACATGGCTTATAGTTAATTCATTTGATTCCCTTTTGGCACCAAATTGTAACTAACTTCCATTTTCAAAATTTAGTGAAGTGAACAGCATTTAGTTGCCAATTTGTCCATGAAAAATTTTAAAAAATTCCTAGCCCCAAAGATGGCTTCAAACCACACCAATGCAATAGTCACCAAATTTGCACAGAAAAAATACTAGAAAGGTAGAAAAGCGCTAGTGAACTAAAAATGATATTTTCTCATGAAAAATATATGGATTAAAACTTGAAATAAAGTTCAATTAAGCTCAAGTAAGCTAAGAAAATCATAGAGGAAAAAGGTAAGAAAGTCTCCCATGATTGGCAATAGAAGCACGTGTACACTAGTTTTGGCCTTTCATAGCTTTTTACATCAAAATATATCCAAAATGAGTCCAAAAGCTCCAAATTTCCTATTTTCTCATATTTTTACCTACACATTAAATATTTATGCATTTAAGAGTATTTTTGCCAAAATTCTCAAAAAACAAACAAATTTTTAAGAGAAATTGCACTAAAAGATATGATAAAATGCTAAAATTTTAAGGCAATTACCTTGCTCAAAATGTTTTTTGGAAATCTTTTTATCATGCCATCTATTCATTTTTTTCTTATATATCTTGGCATTTTAATAGGCTTGCATTCTAAATTCATCCAAATCATTTAATTGCAATAGCCTCTTTTCTCCAACCGACTTATGATCAAGGTTAAGGTTTTTGATGGCCCAATATGGCTTATGTTCTAATTCCATTAGTAAGTGGTAGGTTTTTCCATAAACCAGTTAGTAGGGGGACATTTCTAGAGAAATTTTGAATGTTGTTCTATATGCCAATAAGGAGTCATATAATTTAGCAGCCCAATCTTTTCGAGATGGGTTCATGATTTTTTCAAGGATCCTGTTTACCTCCCTATTAGATACTTTGACTTGGCCATTGGTTTGAAGGTGATAAGCTTTGGCTATTCTATGTTTCACTTTTTACTTAGCTAGCAATTTTTCAAAATTTTAGTTACAAAAATGGGTGCTTTTATCACTTATTATAACCCTAAGAGTACTACCTTGGCTTCATTAAAAAGGTGATGCTATGGCTTCTACCCATTTGGAAACATAATTGACTGCTAGCAGAATAAATACATTTCCATAAAATGACACAAAAGTCCTATAAGTCTATCCTCCAGATGTCCAAGATCTTAACTTCCAAAATGCTATTTATAAGCATATCATGTCATCTTGTTAGATTCCCCATCTTTTGATATCTATCACATAAATGGCAAATCTATGTGCATCTTTAAATAGAGAAGGCCAATAAAAACCACATTGTAATTCCCTTGCTATCATCCTTTCGCCTCTATAGTGTCCTTCATATTTTGATCATGGCATTATTGTAGGATGCTCTCATTTTTTTTCATTAGAACACATCTTCTCAAAACTTAGTCTTTACATTTCTTAAAAAGAAATGAGTCATCCCACACATAATATTTAACATCATGAAGAAATATTTTCTTTTGCTGATAGTTTAAATTAGGTACAACAACATTACTCACAATATAATTTACCAAATTAGCATACCATTGTGGTTTTTGAACTGTAAAGACTTTTGTATTATTTCTCTAATGGTTGTTTCCTCTTTTGCTCTTGATAACTGATCCGGCACATGATTTTTACAACCTTTTTTCTCTTTACTCTCCAAATCGAATTCTTGTAAAAGTAGAACCCATCTAGTTAATCACAACTTCTCATCTTTTTTAATATCAAGTATTTGGTAGCCATATGATCTATATACATAATCACCTTTGTTCCTATCAAATAAGATATGAACTTTCAAAAGTGAAAACTATAGTAAGCAATTCACTTTTTGTTGTGACTTAGTTGAGCTATGCATCATTAAGGGTTTTTCTTGCATAGTAAATGGGGTGAAATATTTTATCTTTTACCCCAATATGGCTCCCATTGTGAAATCACTTGCATCACACATGAGTTCAAAGGGCTGGTTCCAATCAGGCCATGAAAAGATTACTATAGTTATTAGTTTTATCTTTTAATGTTTGAAAAGCATGTGCACACTTATGGTCAAACTCAAATTTGGCATCTTTTTGCAATAGCTTGTAGATCAACTTGGAAATGTTGGAGAAATCATGGAGAAATCATGGATGAATCTCCAATAGAAACTTGGTTGCCCTAAAAAGCTCCTAATCTCCTTAACTGAAGTGGGCAAAGGTAATCTTTCAATCACCTTGATTTTTGCTCGATTGACTTCGATGCCTCTTGAAGATGCCTTATGACTAAGTATAATTCCCTCTTGAACCATGAAGTGGCATTTCTCCTAATTAAGCACCAGATTAGTTTCCTTACATCTTTATAACACTTTAGATAGGTTAACTAGGCATAAATCATAGTTATCACCAAAACCAAAAATTTAACCATAAATACCTCTAAAATATCTTTTACCATATCTAAAAAAATCACCATCATGCATCGTTGGGGCATTGCATAGTCCAACGAGCATTCTTCTAAAGGTAAATGAACTATTTGGATAAGTGAAAGTGGTTTTCTTTTGGTCTTGTAAAGCTATGGCATTTTGGTTGTATCCTTAATACCTATTGAGTAAATAACACCAATCTATCAAATTTTATCTACAAATGGCAATGGGAAATGATCCTTTCATATGGCTTTATTTAACTTCCTATAATCCATACAGACTTTTCATCTAATAATAATTCTTGTTAAAATTAGCTCATTATGCTCATTAGTTATGAAGCCAACTTTTTTAAACATATTTTGAGCTGCTTTCTTTTAGAGTAGATTGTCCATCTTTTTCGATGATTTCATTACCTGATCCATGTTTAAGGTCACCTCTTGGTCATGCATTTTCATTATGTGCTTTCTTTTGTGGATGTTAATTAGAGCCTTTTCAGCTCTTAATAAGGGTCTTCCTAAAATGATTGGTACACTAAATTTTCTCAAAGTTAGTTGAGAACACCAATTTCCCCACTCAAACTAGTAAATTTTTTGCTATGCCTTTAAGACGTCTAAGGGACCAGTAGGCTAGTTGAATTGTTATCATGGTTGGTTTTAGCTTTCTTTCATCAATTTTCTTAAAAATAGATGGTGGTATTGATTAACACATACACTAATATCACACAAATCTTTTTCAAAATATTGACTACTGATAGTGCAAGGTATGGTAAAACTCCATGGGTCTCTAAGTTTTAGTGGCACCCCTTATTGTAAGATGGCATTGCATTCTTAAGCTACTACCATCATCTCAAAAACCACTAACTTTTTTTTTCTTAAAAAGGAATTCCTTCATAGATTTGGCATACTTTGGAATGTGTTCGATGGCTGATAGTACTAAAATATATGGTGATTTACAAGTTCATTTTACTCAAATTTTTTGAAATTTGAGTGAATTTGATGCCTTTAATGTGTGTTTTTTTCATCTTTAGGTTTTATGTACTTGGATGTTATTTTCATGCACAATTCATGCAAGATTAGGACAAGCCTAATCATTGTCTTATTTGACCATGTAAATGGAGAATAACTGAATCCCTTTGATGTTGGTTTCCTAAATTTGTTAGGTTTAAGGAATCCTAGTGGCACTTAAACTCTTACTTGTATTCACTTATCCTATTTACAAGTTGACTCTTATATACATATGGAAATTGATGACTTATATTTGAAGAAGGGCTTTTAATTAGATTCGGCCAAGAAAAGATTTTACAAGACCGGGATTTTTTTATCACCATTAAAAGAGTTATTATGGAAGAAAGACTCTTTGATCATTATAGTTGGCTCAAATCATCGAGTGAACATAAAATCTAACCTATGAAAATAAAAGCAAATAAAAGCATAAAAAATGTAAAGCTAAGCAAATGAATCAAAATGAACAAGATTGATAGGTACAAGAACTATAAAAAATGCAAAATACAAAGTAAAATCAAATTTAAAGTGAAAATAAAGTGATAAGAATGCAAAATACAACTAAACTTATCTAACTTGCAAAACTGAAAAATCCACCACTGGCCATCTAACTTGTAACCGACTTGAATCACTAGATCTAAATCTAAATGTTGTTAAAACAAGTGGTCATGAGCTAGAAATGAAAAGATCAATTAAGGAACTAGAAGGAAAACTAATTTGAAGAAAAAATAGTGCAAGAAAATGTAAGAGATAGCTAAGAAAAACCAAGCCAGAATTTAAAATTCCAACTGTGACTCACTAACTTAACAAAGGGAAAATTAGATCCGAAAGCATAAACTACAAAATCTAATAAGAAAATCATGGCAAAATAAGAAAAAAAAAAGCTCAACAAACTAATAAACTAAGCAACACAAAAATGTAAAAAAAACAATGTATGTTCAATAATTTGCATTGAAACAGTAATTGAATTGAAGTAAATCAATGTAATAAATCAAAATTTGACAAGTAAACAAGTAAAACTAAAAGTTTAGAGTGAAAAGGAAGCAAACAAATTGCCTAGTGGAGAGAAGATCCAAGATTCAACTTCATGTTCATGTTTGGATTGCACTACCTTTAGGATTTCAGCCATAACTTCAAAGATAAAACAAGAACAACTGGGATTGAATTTAAGGCTGATTTTGTACTAGATTAAAGCCTAATAAGTTATAAAATTGTGGAAAAAATTGGAGAAAAAAAAGTATGAAATCATTGAGTTTCAAAAAAAATATTGAAGCTAGGTCAGGTGTATGAATTCAAATCCAAATTTGAAAACAATAAGAAATTAACAAGATTTGAACATGAAATCAAGAGAAATTTCAAAATTACCAACTTATTTCTTTTTCTTAAGGTTAGTTTAGGCAATAGATTTATGAATTACTAACTTTGTTCTTTAGATTTTTTTCAATCAAGAAGTATTTCATTCAAAGATCTCCTTTCTTGTTTTTAAAATTTGCAAATCTTGTTTCTTGTTTACTTTAATTTAGGCTAAGCATCATTTTCTAAGATTGATCCAAGTTTCTTTGTTTTCTTTGCAAGATTTGGCTATACTCTATTTTTCTTTAATTTCTTTCATGCAACCTTTCTCCACTTCAAATGCAATTCAGCATTCATGTTTATAATCTTTAATTCCTATCATTATAATCTTTTAATTCTTTGCTTTAGGATTAGTTGTTGGCATTTATCTTTTATTTCCCAAATGATAGTTGGAAAAGTTAAAAACCTTGCCTATACATCACCTTTAATCTTTACTTTGTCCATGCCTACTTAAACCCTATAACCTTAAAACCTTACAAATTAATTTGTTTAGATATAGGATCTTAGCCTTTTAGCTTTGGTACTTGTGAACTACCCAACATTACACTTTATAATCCCTGAGGAGACAATACTTGGAATACTTCACTTTATTACTTGATCTATGCACTTGCAAGGTCTATATGAAAAGTAGCAATTAAGTTTTTGGCATTGTTGTTAGGGATTATAGCGATGTTTACAATATCAATAAAGAATTTCCAACCTCCTATAATCTAAACCTTTTTCTTTTTGTTTTTTTTTTTTTTGCTTTTCTTTGATCTTTTCTTGTTTGCATGTATAGATCTAAAATTGTTGACTTAGCACTAGTTGATTAAGAGATGAGAGAACCTTACAAAAAAAAAAGAGCAATCAACACCACCAGAACCTAATTGTATGGCAAATGCAAATAATGATGGGTAAACAACTTTGAGGGACTATATAATTCCCAATGTAGATGATTTTCAGCCATCCATTCGAAGGCTAGCTATTCAAGCCAATAACTTTGAGATAAAGCCTTCGATTATACAAATGGTCTAAACTTTTGTGTAGTTTGGAGGACTACCAAGTGATTACCCAAATCTTCATTTTTCTAATTTTCTTAAACTATGTGATACCTTTCATTATAATGGTGTTTCTAATGAGGCTATTAGACTATGATTATTTCTTTTTTCTTTTAAGGACAAAGCAAAAAGTTGATTGTTTTCTTTACCACTAGGCTCAATTACAACATAGGATGATTTAGTTGAAAAATTTTTGGCAAAGTTTTTCCCATTAACATTGACTACAAAGCTAAGTAATGAAATCACTTTTTTGCAAGCTAATGGTGAAACTTTATGTGATGGATGGGCGAGATTTATAAAATTGCTTAGAAAATTCGTACATCATTGTTTACACAGTGGCTATAAATTTAGATCTTTTAAAATGGTCACACACCACTTTTGAGAACCACTTTAGATTCAGCTGTTGAAGGGGCTACAATAAATAAGACTCTTAATAAGGCTAATGATCTAAAAGAAATGATGGCTACCAATAATTACTAGTAGGGCATAGAAAGAAAGGTCAGTAAAAAATATACTTGTTTATTTGAAGTTGATGTTATTACTTCCATTAACTCTTAATATAAAAAAGATTGAAGCCTTAGGAAATCAAACACAAGCCAATCCTGTTAATGCCATACAAAGTCCCTTTATATCCTATGCCATATGTTAAGGACCTCATTCTTTAGAAAGATGCCGATATAGGGCAGAACCTATCTATTGCATCCAACAAAAGAAATCAAGCAACAATCTCTATAGCAATACCTACAATCTTGGCCGACAAAACTACCCTAACTTTTCTTGGAACCAACCAAACCACCAAGCCACCAATAACCAACCAACAACTACTAATCCACCAAACTATAACCCACCCTAAGAAAAGAAACTTACCTTTGAGGACATGTTGGCCCAATTGATGCAAGCTAACAATACCAACATCTAAAGTCAAACTGCATCCATTAAAAAGCTAGAAAATCAAATAAGTCAATAGGAACAAGCCATAGCAAATTGCCCAGTAGGTACCCTGCCTAGTAACATTGAAACAAACCCAAAAAGATAAGGTGAGAAGGGATACAATGCAATATATTCTTTGGAGGATGTTAAGATGGATGATTTTCATGAGGAAGGTGATGAACCCACAGTTTTGATGAGGAAGGTGATGAACTCATAGTTGTCAACATACCTACTTTTGTAAGACAACCTGAAGTAGATTTTATTAAAAGGGAAGATATTCTAGAAGATAAAGAATTTTTAAGACTTGGTAGAAAAATCTTGGATGGTTTTGACCCATTAGCTTTAGAGGCCCTTAAAGCTATTGAAACCTATGAGAAATGCCCATAAAAAGAAAATGATAAAGTCGACTATGAAAAATGATATAGAAGAATACATTAACGAATCTCTTAAAAAAAGGGTAAATGTTGCTACAAGTAGGGAAAATATTAGTAGAGAGCATTCTGCTTAAAGAGATGGCCTAAGGTATGCCTATCCAAAATAACCAAGGAGAAGGGATAATGCCAGAAGAGGATTCCCAAGAAAAAGATCCTAAAAAAAAAGAAGAAGAGATGCAAGAAGAAGTTTAGTAAAGGCCAAGGATGATTGCCAAAATGTATAAGCAGCATTTTAATGTTAAACTGCCTGCTTCAACGCCTATTCAAAAAGAGCTGCTTAAGAAAATAAAGAAAGCCACATTCTTAGATGATTATAGCCCTAAGCTTCAATAACTCCTACCCAAAAAGTTAAAAAATTCAAGGAGTTTTACTATACCTTGCATGATTGGAAAATTTAAATTTTTTGATGCTCTTTGTGATCTTAGTTCAAGCATAAATTTAATGCTTATGAATGTTTTTATGTAGATAGGTTATAAAGAGATGAAACCTCATATATTCAACATTAAGTTCACTAATCAATCTACTAAGTTATCATAAGGGATCATAAAAAATGTCTTAATAAAAGTTGAAAAATATGCTTTCTCTATGGATTTTGTTATTTTAGATATGGAGGATGATGAGGCTCCATTACTTTTAGGTAGACCTTTCTTGTTCACTGTCAAAGCCTTGATAATGTATATAAAGCTAGCATTACCCTTAGGTTTAAACATAAGAGAATGCAATTTCTATCTATAAGGTATGGAGTGATAAGACATGAAGAAGGTGTTAGCATGGTCAACGAATTTAAGAAAATTCCAAAATAGTTTAACCTATTAGTAAAGCTTTTTAACCCTCTAAAAACCTTAACAAACCCTAGCTTCTGCTATGTCAATCCCTCTAGAAATGCAAGCTTAGTTTATGTAATCCCTGTTAGGAGAGTTAGCCCACCTCTTGAAATTAAATTTGTTTATGTTCTACCACAAAAAAGGAGGCAACAAGGAAAACTCTCTCCAAATGGATGAAATGATTCTACATAGATTTAGGGATGGTCAAGCTTGACCACAACTAACATTGCTTAGGAGGCAACTCAAGTTTTACTTTAATGGTTATGCTTTTCTATTAGGATAGGTATGTTTTAATGTTTTTAAGTGTTTTTGCTTTTAGAGATGAAAAGAAGTAAGAAAGATGCCTCATGGATATTCGACCTTAAAGAATTTTAGGTAGTATTTCTTTTTCCTTTGACTTATATATATATATGATTCCATTTAAGTGTGGGGGAAAAAGAAAACTTTTTTGATTTATGAGACTTTGACTCATCTTTGCTTTAAAACCTAATTGACTTGCTAAACTTCATTATGATATTCACTTAGTTGGAAATTATATAAGTTATCTTGAATGACTAAAGTATGATATGAAGTTTAAGGATGTAATTAGTAGGAACTTGAAAAAAATTCTTAAACATGTCTTTACTTTAGATATGATTTTTTTGCATACATCTATATTTGCTTTATATGAAATGCTATGATTTTTGTGAAAGAATGTGAGATATGGATTTGCATGAAATTTAAGATTTGAATAAATGCTCTAGAATTCACCTACTTAACCTTGAGGTGAAATCCTAGATTGTATTTGATTCAAGAGATGATCTAGGCATTATTTGGACCGTTTGAGCCTTTTTTAAGACACTCTATGATAATACATCCCTAGTACCCTTATTTTGAGCCTTTACATTAATCTTTTTCTTTGTTTATTTAGCCACATTACAAGCCCAATAATCCTTTTCTTTGATTATTATCCTTTCTTTTGTTGTTCTAACCCATTGTGCTTACTTGTGTATCATGGACATATTCTTGTATTTTGGAGGAAGGAAGATGTAAGCAAAGAATGAAATAAAAAGAGAATCAGCAAAAGCAAAGGCAAAGCCTAATAGAGTCGATAATGGCTATCAATTATTAAAAAAAAAAAAGTAGTAAAGAATGTCTCACAAGTCTAATTTCAAGTAAAGCTCCCATTTGTTCAAAGTCTAATAAGAAGAAAAAAAAGTAAGATTAGGGTTTTTGAGCCTAAAAATTTTTTTTCCTACCTTGACCCAAGCATTACATTACAAGCCTAAAAGATCTTTTGATCTTGAATTGAATATGTAGGTCTAACATCAGTGGAGAGAGGGAAAAATGGACATATAAAGCCTATTCTATCTTTAAATTGAAATGTAATGAAGTGTTTTTCATTCTATTTGCTTAAGTTATATGCATGAATTAAAGATGGAGTAGATTTGCATGTATGAATAGAATAAGATATTGAAAACTTGTTTTTAAAAGACATTTTTGTGACTATATTATAATTTTTTACTTTGAGGATGTTTATAATGTTCTTTAGATTTGTTAATTTAAGGTTTTTCTTAAGGACAAACAAAATTCAAGTGTAGGGGTGTGATAGCACCAAAATATATAGGTATTTTAAATGTCAAAATGGTGCTAAAATTTAAATTTTTTGATGATATTTGGTGCTTTTCATGTTATTTTCATGGTTTTAAGTTTTTTAAGCTTAAGATTCATTTTTATGCAAGCCATGCATATAACCAAGCAAAGCTCACGTTCGGCCCAATTTTACATGCATAATGCCTCCCACCATTAGTCTATATTCAAGCATGCACAAGCCCAATTTGACTCCATAACATTCAGCCAAGATGAAACTTCAAGATAAACATGCTTATTTGCTTAGCCATGAAGAGAATGAGTTGCACAAGGACACTAGTACATTTGGCTATGAAAAGGGGAAGGAAAATTTACAAGCATTTGGATTCTCTAAGCTCAATCCATTCAATCAAGAGGAGTTTGAAGCCAGTAATGAGTCTTTTACTTAGTCTTGAAGAGTTTTGATAGGATAAGGATTTTATCACTTTGAAGATCAACAATTTGGATAAAAAACAAATTTATCTTCTCTTGAAATCCATTATAGTTAAACCTTGGTGGAGGATTTATCAAGATTTTATCGAGTGAAGATCAAGGGCCAAGATCATTAGTACATTTGGCTAAGGCATTCGAAATTGAAGAGTTTATCTTTTTCATGCAACTTGGAAGATAAAGATCAAGCTTATCCCCTTGAATTTGAATTTGAAAATGTATATTGTAATCTCCCACACGTTAACCAAATCCCATTCTATAAATAAAGAGGCCATTTCTTCATCCCAATCATCCCTCTCCTCATTTCTCTTAGTTCTTTTAGTTTTTAAGTTTTTTTAAATTCTTTATTTCTTTGAGTTAAGTTATTAGCTTAAGTGATAGATTTGCCAATTACCAACTTTGTTCTTTTAATTCTTTTTCAATCAAGAAGTATTTTGGTCAAAGATCTCTTTTCTTGTTTTTAAAGTTTGTAAATCTTGTTTCTTGTTTTCTTTAATTTTGACTAAGCATCTTTTCATTAATTTATTTGCAAGATTTGGCTACACTCTCTTTTACATGTTCATTAATTTCTTTCATGTAATTTTTCTCCACTTTAAATGCAATTCAGCATTCATGTTTACAATCTTTGATTCTTTTACTTGCAATATTTTAATTCTTTGTTTTAGGATTAGTTGTTAGCATTAATCTTTTACTTCCTTGTCTATACATCACTTTTAATGTTTACTTGATCCATGTCTACTTAAATCGTGTAACCCTAGGACCCTACAAATTCATTTGTTTAGATATAGGATCTCAGCCTTTCACCTTTGGCACTTGTGAACTACTCAACATTACATTCTATAATCCCTTAAGAGATAATACTTGGAATACTCCACTTTATTACTTGATATGTGCACTTACAGGCTTTATATGAAAAATAGCAATCATAGAACAAGATATAAGTGATGACAACCAACTTTTTACCTTGTTTCTAAGAGAGAAATGAAAAAGTCTTAGTCTAATCGCATCATCAGAAACACCATTATATTTGAAAGTATCAAGAAGTTCTAAAAAGCTTAGGAGATGAAGGTTAGGATCATCATTTGGTAACCTTCCAAATTGAATAGAAGTTTGGACCATTTGAATGATTGAAGGCTTTATTTAGAAGTTATTAACTTAGATATTTGGCCTTCTTATGGATGGTTGAAATACATCAAGGTTAGGAATAGCATAGTCCCTTAAAGTTCTGTGTCCTTTGTTTGTTGCATTCACCATTGGAGTTTGAGTTAGAGTTAGAGGTGTTGATTGCTCTCTTCATAAATGCCTAAATATTCTTTTGATTTCCATGTCTAATAAAGCTAAATCAACATTACAAGATTTGCACATGCAAACAAAGAAAAGATCAGAATAGATTAAACAAATAAAAGTAAAAGTGTTTAGATTACAAAGTACTAGAAATCCTTTTTAATTTTGATTCTTAAACACTGATATAATCCCCGACAATGGTGCCAAAAACTTGATTATTGGTTTTTATATCATTTTTAAGTGTACATATCATTATCAAGTAATAGTATTGAGTGAGTAGAGTATCGTGCCATGAGGATTATTGTAATTGATTTTAGGTGTAAATCAAGTACCAAAGTTGATATACTACTAGCCTTATATCTAAATAATTGGAAAAGAGTGATTGATTACAGATAAATGTAAATAATGAAAACAAAAAAATAGTAAAGAGCAATTGTATAGGCTAAGAAACAACTATTCAACTATCACTTGGTAATTTCAATTATGGCCGAATGTAGCAAAGATTCTAAAAAAAACAAAAGCTTTTGAAAGATTTGAGTAAGGGTTGGTTGAAAGTTGTATAAAGCATAAAAGAAAAATTGTAAACAATGGTAGGCCAAAAGAAAAGAATGCTTGTAAACAAAAAATCTTGAATATAAAGAATGCTTTATATAAAAAGAAAACTGAGAAAACACTTTGTTATGACTAATCTATCACCTTAGCCAAGATACAAAGAAAACTAAGAAAAACTTAAGAAAATCATACTACAGAAAAAAAAAATAAAGGGAAGAGAGAAAAGAGATATGTAGGTGAATTGTCTTTCATAAGTGAGGAGAGCCTCTTTATTTGTAGATCTGGGTTCGACTAAGATGAGGATAAAGATTACAAGTCCTTTTACAATTGAAAACTGTAGAAGATTAAACTCTATCATAATCTTGGAAAGGTATGGCTAAACATGGACTTTTCCTTCTTGAAGTGCTTTTGCTAAATAGGGGTGTCTTGATTAAATCTTAATCATCCATGTGTCATGCCATCTTTATCTTACCTCCAAGACCATATGGTTGCATTCATCAAAAACTTTTGAGATAAACCTCCAAGAGTTCTACTTTTATATAAACTCTTAGCCATTAGTGTTCTTTTAGCATAAAAAGACTTTCAAGATTGATTTAAGAGTCCTCCTTTATAAGATCTCTTCTTGGCTGAATGCCTGTAGGAGTCCTTGTCCAAGTAAGAATCTTCAATTACCATGTGCATGTAGGATTTCTCATTTAAGTAGGATAGTTGAATGGATATAGGAGTTCTAATGCAAGGGATTTGGCTAATTCTCCCTTATGGCATTGGTTGAATATGACTTGGATTAGGATTAACCTAATTTTGCATGGAATTGCATGGCCTTATGTAGCTTTCATGTCCCATATGCATTAAACCTAAAGATCAAGAAATCACACATTAAACACACTAAATTCAAGCAATTTTCAAAAATTTTGAACTAAAATGGACTTGTAAAACACTATAAATTTCACTGTTATCATCTTCTAGGTTCTATTCCATCCCCTAAACTTGCTAAAATTGATCTCTAAATTATGCCTCTAACTCGTCTCTACAATGATGCTTGCATGTATGTTTGTATGTTTGTGTGTTTGCCAAATTAAGCCTCATTTTACATGTTTATTTGGTTTTAATTGTTGTTAATTTTAATTTGTATGATAATTTATATTTATAATTTCAATTTGTGGCTATGCTATAACCCAAATACCATTTAGTTCAATTTAGGATTATGCCATTTACCTTTATGTTCATGCATTTAAATGTCATTTAGGTTTAGGTTACTATTGAGGGTAAATTGCAATTTGATTTCTTTTTGTTCAATTTAATTTCTGTTCGCTCAAAGGATTAAATATACCAAAAAAGGGGTGAATTAGTTAATTATAAATTTTAACGAATTGATTTCCAATTAACACAAAATTCATACATAAATATTTGTAAGCAATAGATGCAATATAAAAGCACATCAACAATAATTTTGAAAAATAAATAGATAAAGTTAGAGAATCAAACACTGAAATTTATAGAGGTTCGATCCTTCCTTAAGGCACCTATGTCTTCTCCTATTGCCTCACTTGCCAAGGAGTCTAGTACACTAACAAGATGTTGAATGTTACAACCTAGCTCTTCCAAAGCTCTGTACAATCAATAATAAAACCTTTTAAGGGTTATCCTCCCTTTTAAGCTCACAATCTCACAATACAAATCTTAAAGTGTTTTTGCAAACTCTGAAACCTTTCTAAGGTTGGGTGTTTGCTATTTTAAAGTACAAATGAAAGCTATGAAAGATATCAAGAGAAAATGAATACAAGATTGAATTTTTCTACTTTTTCACACATCAATATGCTTTTTAATATTTGAAGAAGATGGAAGATGGAAGCAATAAATTTTCTTCACTCTTGATAGCTTGTAATCTAGTGGGAGACCTCTTTTTATATACAAAAGGTGAAGAGAGCCGTTGGTTTCATTTAATGCTTGGAGCCTATGCAAAAAACAAGAAAAATATGACCATTCAAGCTTGTTAGAGCTGAACTAATCAATCTTTTTTTGGAGGGGATTGATTGGTTTTGACCTTTCAAACAAAACAATTCAAATAATTTCTAGAACCAATCAATCTGGTAAGGTAGGGGATCGATTGGGTTTCAACTTTTTGAAACAATTTTACTTTCTAGATAAAAATACAATCTATCCATAAAAGGTGGAAATCGATCCAATTTTGAAACCCTTGAACCAATCGATCCTATATGGTAGGGGATTGATTGGCTTTTGCAATTTTGAAATGAAAAAGCTTTCTAGGTAAAAAATAGATTGATCCTATGTAAGAGGGGATTGATCCATTGCATGACAAGATCAATCATGTCCTTTAAAGGATCAATCCATTCTTCTCATTTTTATAGAATACGTTTTTAAGCTTGGAAAGAAAATTGTTTTTGTTAGAAAAGTATTTTTCACTTGATAAAAGGTTAGAAAATCATTCTTTTAAGTTCAAAGCAATTTATTTCAATTTTAGCAATATTTGTTTTGTCATTTAAAAAAAAAATCAATTCAAGGCTAATAATCTTCTTATTTTTTATATGACAAAACCAATAGATAAATTTCCTTCAAAAACTTCATTTCAAGACATTTTTCCCTTGAGAAATAAGCTCCCTTTGAATATAAGCACAATTAACAAAATATAAAAAACCATTTTTCATCGGGCTTTCAACAAGTATACTTAGTAAAAATCCATCCATTTCATTGTTAGCACAATAAGCACTTATCAAAATATCAAGAGCATTTATAAAACATAAACATATCAAAATATCAAGAGCATTTTTAAAACATAGGCACATGTAATAACAAATGTTCTTTAGAGCACAAAACTATCAACATCAATTTTTTTCCCTTTTTGTCAAGTATTCATTAAGGCATAATTCTATTAACAGCAATTTTCTCCCCCTTTTTGTTATTAACAAGAAATCACATATATAAGCTCAAATTCACATAGTCAAGCTCTCCCCATTGATATTAAAGCTCTCCCCCTTAGAAACATGTGAGCAAATATAGGCAAATATAAGCAAATTTTCAAAATACTCGTTTTTTTTTTTGTCTTAGCAAAAGAGTCCAATGTCTCCATAACAATAACAATATATTCCACAACCAATTCAAGGCAACAATGGGATTATCAACACAATAATAGCCCAATAGGAAATATCAACACAATAGGAATTATCATAATACGAATATTAATCCATAAACAACAACTCAACATAAAAAAATTCTAGTACCATAATTCATAACCATCATAGCAAGTCAAGAACAATAATCAAGGCAATTAAGCAAAATGTCACACAATTAAGCATAATATCAATGAACAAATCCATAATTAACTCATAAAATGTTCATGTCATTGATGAAAAAGATTCTAAGTGCAAATGTTAGGTCTCCAAGAAAAGTTGTCCAAGGAAAAATAAATGCATAGACAAAATGCAAGTGTAGGGAAAACAAAATTGGCTTGGCATCATAAGTTGGTCAAGATGGAGGAGGATAAGGTGGAAAGTGTTGAAAGTGTTGCTTCATTATAGTCCTCATCTATCAAACTTCTTCAACCATGGGATTTTGAATGAACTCCACATTTTCAAGCCTAGAATTCATATTTCCAACTAAAGAATGTAGACTGTTCATTTGTGTTATAAGTACTTGTAAAGCTCTTTGAGTAGCAAATTATGGACTATAAGGGCTTTCTTTTGGAGCATCTTGAGCATCATGTTCTTGTCCTTGCTCAACTCCAATTTCATTCTTCTTAATCTACACACTAGCATCATTTTGAATGTATCCCATACTATGATGTGTATGAACTCTAAGAAATCATGGGATACAACATCTCTTTCACTTCTAGTGTTGATACCTAATTTCTTTAGTAGATTATTAATGGCTATCCCATAAACTAAAATGTAGTCCCTATTTTGCACAACCCTTATCATATCATTGAAAATGAAATGCACTAGATTTCTTCATCCTTGATCTTATAAATCCATTAATTATTTTGTTTCCTAAAGGTGGAGTACTGGGTTCAAAAAGGTCCTAACACATGAGTAACTATGAGATGAAGCAATCTATCATGCATAGACAACCTAGAAGCTTGAGATAGAGCAATCCTCAAATTATCATCCCTAAATATATCTTGAGCCAATCTAACCATATTGCATTTAGTGTTGGTATCCCCTTCATCTTCTAACATAAATACCTTAGCCAATAATTGCTTATTTATTATAATTTCTCTACCCATCACATATATTCTAAATTTATCTCTATAATATCTATTACTATCTCTATCAACCTCAATACAATTCACATTACTATAGAATATCCTTAACTAGATTCTTAAAAGCAATTCCTTTCATACTAAAATAGTTGATCCATTCAAATTCCTACAATACATGCAAATATAAAAATTCAATAGATTACAAGAATTCAAGATTTATTACCCTTCCTTGTTAACATCTTTACATGCAAAATGGGTATGATATCTCTCTTTTACTGCAGGATTCTCAAAATTTTGATTAACGAAAGGCTTAATGGATGAACTAAAAGCTTCCTTCGATGGATTTTCCTTGTGGCAAGTGAAGGACTAGTCTTAGGACCAATAGAGGAACTTCAAATTTTGAATAGAGAAAATAAAGGGGATTTTGTAAAATTGCTAGAAGAATTGATGAATATGAGTGATAGGAAAGGTTATATGTTTAAGAGAGGCAAATGTGATAAGTGAAAGGTTGTTTTGGTTTAGAGATGCAAAAGGGGATCAAATTCTTAAGAGAGAAATGAGACAACGATGATTTTTGAGTGATTTGTAGAAATTTGAATAAGAAACTTGCAAGAAATCAAGTGGGAAAGATGAATTTCACAAGAAATGTTGGTTGAAAATGGTGATTTTTGGTTTGACAATCTAGGGTTTAAAAGGAAATATGGGGAAGAATAGAATATGAGAAAAGAAGGATAGGTTTTAATAAGGAATAAGATGAATTTTGGGGTCCAAAATGACATGTTTCACCATGTTAGCCTGAACCGATTGATTGGTACCCTATGGGATTAATCAATTTTTACATTTCTAGAATTAATTTTGCTATTGGTTGAAAAACCAATTGATCAGGTCCTTAATAGGATTGATAAGTTTCCATGTAGCTTTTTTATTAATAAACAAAATTTTAAAGAAAAATGCATGCATTATGATCATTCTAAATATGTGTCAAATAATCACAAACATGATCATAAAATTGATTTTATCAACAAGTTAATAAATATAACAAGATAAACACACACTTATTCAAATGAAACACAAACATATCAATTAATCAAGAATTCCATTTCAAAGAGCATTCATCAATCGAAGTTCACCTTTAATTTTGCAAAATCTATATTTATCAAGGGGCTTTGTAAAAATGTTAGCTAGTTGGCGTAAAGTGTTAACATATTCAAGCACAATATCACCTTTTTGAACATAATCTCTAATGAAATGATGCCTAATTTCAATGTGCTTGGTTCTTGAGTGTGGGATTAGATTTTTAGTGAGATTTATAGCACTAGTATTATCACATTTAATGGGAATGTGATCCATGGTGATTTCAAAATCTTCCAATTATTGTTTAATCCACAATATTTAAACACAACAACTATCGGCCACTCATATTCGACTTTGGTTGTAGATTAAGCAACACTATTTTGTTTCTTGGAAAACTATGATATAAGCATATTCCCAAATAATTGACAAGTTTTAGTGCTTTTTCTATCTATTTTATAACCACTAAAGTTCTCATTCGAATAAGCATTCAAAGTAAAAAATGATCCTTTTGGATACCATAAGCCAAGATTATGAGTGTCCTTAAGGTATCTAAAGATGTGTTTGATAGCAAATAAATGTGATTCTCTAGGTGATGATTGAAATCTAGCACATAAGCACACACTAAACATTATTTCTAGCCTACTTATGTAAGATATAATAATGAACCAATCACAGACCTATATAATTTAGAATCAATACATTTACCTCATTCATCCTTGTCAAGCTTTGTTGAAGTTCTCATAAGTGTTGAGTAAGGCTTTAAGTTTTCTATTCCAAACCTTTTGATAAAGGTGCCACATATTTGGCTTGATTGATGAAGGTTCCATATTTTGTTTGCTTCACTTGTAACCCCATGAAAAATATAAGCTCTCCCATCTTGCTTATTTCAAATTCACCTAGCGTGGTTTAGCAAACTCTTGATAAAGTGATTCATTAGTAACACCAAAAATAATATCATCAACATAAACTTGCACAATGAGAATGTCTTTACCTTTTAATTTAATAAAGGAGTAGTATCAACCTTTTATCTATTGAAACCATTTTCAATAAAAAGACTTTGCCAATCTTTCATACCAAGCTCTATGAGCTTATTTTAAACCAGATAAAGCTTTTGCCAATTTGTAAACATGATTTAGAAATTGTAGATTTTCAAAATTGAGAGTTTGTTCTACATAAACTTTTTATTTGTAAAGCCATTTAAAAATGTACTCTTGACATCCATTTGAAAAAGCTTGAAATCTCTAAAACATGCAAATGCAAGCAACATCTTAATGGATTCTAATCTTGCAACCAAGAGCATAGGTCTCATCATAATCTATTCTTTTTTCTTATTTATACCTTCGAGCTACTAATCGAGCTTTATTCCTAACAACATTGCCATTCTCATCCATTTTGTTTCTAAAGAGCCATTTGGTGCCTATAGTGAGATGATCACTAGGTCTAGGATCTAGGTTTTATACTTGGCATTTTTCAAATTGATTTAATTCTTCTTGCATAGCTAATATCCAATGATCATCTCTTAAGGCTTCATTTATGTTCCTGGCTTCAATTTAAGAAAGAAAAGCTACATAATTACATACATTGTAAGAAGATTTAGTTTGTACCCCTTGAGATGGATCACTAATAATTTCACTATCTTTGACATACCTCTTTTCTATATGGTGATTCAGTTCTTCTTCCATTTGTTGTTGCTACTCATAGAACTCATCATTTTACTTTTGATTATTCTCCTTAATGTCATGAAATGTGTCATTAATTTTTCCTTGAAGTATACCTAATCATCATCATCATAAAAAAAACCTTTCTTAGAGGTGAATTAGTTTCATCAAATATAACATATTTAGATTTTTCAACAGCCAAGTTCTTTTATTAAAGAGTTTAAAAGATTTTGAATTCAAAGAATATCTTAGGAAAATGCCTTCATCATTTTTTGCATCAAATTTGCCAAGATTATCTTTTCCCTTATTCAAAACAAAATGTTTACAACCAAAGGGATGAAAATAACTTATATTAGGCTTTTTACCTTTAAAGAGTTCATATGGAGTTTTCTTTAAAATTGACCTATTCATAGCTCTATTTATGATATAATAAGAGGTAATTATGATTTTCGTCCAAAAATATCTAGGTAGATTATTTTCACAAAGCGTGGTTCTAGCCATTTCTTGTGAAGTTCTATTTGTCCTTTCTACTACCTCATTTTGTTGAGGAGTTCTAAAAGCTGAAAAGTTATGGCTAATACCATTCTCACTACTAAACTCATTAAAACTAAGATTTTCAAATTCTTTTCCATAATCACTTTTAATACTAGAAATTGAAAATGCTTTCTTATTTTGTATTTGTTTGCCAAAAGTGATGAAGCTTTTTCAAAGCTTTATTCTTTGACGGCAAAAAGAGAACCCATATATATCAAGTAAAATCATCAACAATAATAAACCCATATTGTTTACCATCAAGGCTCATTATCCTAGTAGGATAAAAAAGATCAATATGAAGTAACTAAAGTAGTCTAGTAGTTGAAATACAATTCTTAGGTTTGAAATAAGCTTTTCTATGTTTTCCTTGAGCACAAGCGTCACAAACCTTGGCATTTTCAAATTTCATTTTTTGTAAACCAACTATTAAATCATTTTGAGAAAGTTTTGAAATCACATGCTTACTTGCATATCCAAGTCTCCTATGCCAAATCAACTTTCATTTTCTTTTTGAGCCATAAAAGATAAGTCATTCAAACGAACCACATAGACATTTCCTTGGCGATGCCCAATAAAAACAAGTTTGTTAGTTTTGACATCAATTGCTTCACAAAACATGGATTCAAAAAAATCTTTAAGATCTTTATCACACAATTGACTAATACTAAGCAAGTTATGTTTAAGCCCTTTAACAAGTAAAATATTTTCAATATTAGTGTAAGAAATGTTACCAATAGAACCAATTCTTTCAATTTGACCTCTAGAGTTATCCCCAAATGTAACATCTCCTCTACTTTTAGGCTTTAAGTATTTAAATTGGCTTTTATCCTCAGTCATGTATTTTGAGCATCCACTATCAAGGTACCATGGATTGCTCTTACTTGAATTTGCCTTGTAGCAATGCTCATCCACCTACAAGTACACAATGAAACCTTTGTTTTGGGTTCTCAAATTTTCTTGGGTCCTTGAATGTTAGTACTTAAAATTCTTGCACCTTTTGGCATCCACACACTCCTAATGAGTTTACCTCTATGAGTGAATTTTTTCAAGGAACAATATTGCAAAGAATGACTCAATTTTTGACAAAATGCACATGTCCTAGATGAAT
Organism: Durio zibethinus; assembly: GCF_047325235.1. Classification (NCBI taxonomy): domain Eukaryota; kingdom Viridiplantae; phylum Streptophyta; class Magnoliopsida; order Malvales; family Malvaceae; genus Durio; species Durio zibethinus. The sequence goes on from NC_143176.1 coordinate 11,691,997, forward strand.
CAATTGGTTTAAAAAAAAATTGTTCAAATGAGTTTCTTTGTCACTATCCTTATAACCCAATTCATCTTAATAAAAAATGCTCTTTGAGTTTATGCATATCATTTTGCTTTCAATGTCCCCTATAGAATATAGAGAAAGAATTTTGTAAGTTCACATTTTTCTTAGTCAAATCATCAACATTCAATTTCAAAAGTTCAATTTCCTTTTCTAAGTCATTATTCACCTTAGTCAAGAACTCATTCTCTACTTTCAACTTAGAAATCATTTCCTATACTTCATGTTCATGCTTTCAAATTATATAGCTAATTCATCAAAAGCATCTTGTAACTCATCAAATGTGTATGAATTTAAATAATTGGGATTAAAAATTACCTTGGACTCATCAAGTGCCATGAGACATAGGTTGGCTATGTCTTTCTCATTTGATTCATTATCAAATAAGTCACTATCACTCTATATTGTAACCATTGCTTTCTTCTTTTGCTTCATTGCACTTTGCTTCTTCCAGAAAGGATAATCAAATTTGATATGACTCAATTTTTTGCATTCTTAGCAAATAACATGGTTGTTTTCTCTTCTACTTGATTCTCTTTTGATCATTTCCTTTTGTGGTCTTCTCATTTGAGAACTTGTTTATTTTCATGAACTTCTTGAACCTTTTTGCAAACATGGCCATTTCTTCATCCTCATCAACTTCATCTTGTTTAATCTTTTCCTTTTCTTCTTACAAGGTTGATTTAAGGGCTATTCTAACTTTTTAGGTTAATTTTTGTCCACATTTGATCTTTATCTCATGGGTTAAAAAATAATTTATGAGTTCATCGAATGATAAAATTTAATTGCTACTTTTTGTATAACCTACAAGTGCAGATCGTCTCTTAAGGGATTATAGATTATAAATGTTGGGTTACTCTCAACTACCAAAGATGAATTCCTAAAATCTTTTATCTAAACAAATGTAATTTCAAGGTTGAATGCAAAATAAAGAAGATAAAATAGTAATGTAGGCTTAGATCTCACTTGTCCAACTGTCACTTGGTAAGCTAAAGACAAAAGCCAAAACAAGAACTAAAGAGACTTGAAATAATGATTGCATAAAACTTGTAAAACATCAAAGAAATAATAGCCAAAACTTGTAAAAAAGAGTAAAAAAATTATACTTTAAATTTTAGAAAGAAAAAATGCTTGAAAATAAAGAGATCTTTGAAAAGTATTTTTTAAATTAAAAAAAATAATTGAAAGAAACAAAGCTTTTGTTATTGGAAAATCTATAACAAAGCTTTTGTTATTGGAAAATCTATCTTCTAAGCTAATAACTAATCTAAAAAAAAAACTAAAGAACTAAGAAAAGAGAAAAAGAAAAGAGAGGTAAAGTGAAGGATGACAAAATGAGGTGAATGGCCCCTATTTATAGTGTGAGGTTTAGCCATAGTGGGATATATATACAAGAATTATATTTAAATTCAAATACTAAAAGATTAAGTTAATCCTCATTTTTCAAGTATTTAAACCAAATGGGACTCATGGTCTTATATGAGTTTTGGTTGAATGAAGGTTTTGGGATTTCATCTTGGCTTTTTTATCATTCCTTGCTTTCATTTTGATTCAATCTTCTAAGTAGGTTCAGCTAAGGGATGATTACATGATCATGTGATTTATTTTTATCTAAACACCTTTGATTCATATGGCAAGAGTCCTTCTTTTACCACAATTCTTCAATATATACACAAAAGAGTCCTCCTTGCATAAAAACTTCTTTGGCAGAATAAAAGGGTGTCCAAGCAGGCTTCAAATTGCTTGAAGTTCTCTTGGATTTTGTCTTAGCTGAATGGATATGAGAGATAGGAGTCCTTGTAAATTTAAATTTCTTCAAGGCTAAGCAAAAGAATCATGATATAGGTTAACTTCTTTTGGCCACATGGAGTAAAGTCCTTGTGCCTATAAAACTGCATGGAACCTTCTTAAAGAATGGATATGGCCAAATAGTGTAGGAGTCCTCCATGGATGCAAACTCTTCTCTTAGCCATTTAAACAAGTCCTAATGCAATTGAACTTCTTCAAATTCCCTTGTTTTGTCACATGGTTGCATGGATAGAATTAGGCAATATGGCTTGGCTAGCCTTTACTCTTATATGGCTGAATGTGTTTTTTTGCATGCATAGATTGCATGTTTTCCTATCCATATGCTTTAAACCCTAAAAATAAAAAAGAATTTAACATTAAGGCACCAAAAATCAACCAAAATTTAAAATTTTGCACCCATTTTGATACACAAAACCATTATATAATTATGTGCTATCATATACCCCCACACTTAAATCTTTGCTTGTCCTTAAGCAAAATCCTCAATTCAACAAAACTATAAATCATTATACATACTCACAAAGTGAAAAATTACATAAAATTCTTGTCATGCACTATTGCATAATATAAAGCTGAATATAAATGCAAATTTACAAGAAATTTCTTCAAAAATAAGCTCTAAATATTGTATGTTCTTTAATAAATATGCATCTACTCAATCTTTAATTCATACATATAACTCAAGTAAAAAAGAATGCAAAACATCTTATCACATTTTAATTCAAAGATAAAATAGACTTCATATGTTCATTTTCTCTACCCTCTCCACTAATGTTAGACTTACATACTTGACTTAAGATCAAATGGTCATTCAAGCTTGTAATGCAAAGCTTAGGTCAAGGTAGGGAAAAGGAAATTTTAGGCTCCAATCCCTTAGCTTACTTTCTTCAAACTTTCTTGGACATTGATAAATTGAGAGGTTTTTGAGATTTTGACTTTTGAAGCATCACTTTATTCTTTATTCATGGCATTTTTTTTTAAAACTAGTCATTGTTGGCTTTTATTAGGTTTTGCCTTGCATTTTTCATTTTCTTTTCTTTTATTCCTCATGCCTCCCTTCCTCCCAAAGATATAAAATGTCCATAATACATAAGTAAGCATAACTGGGTTAGGTAAAAAGAAAAGAATAGATAATAATAAACAAAGAAAGGGCTTACTAGGCGTATTATGTGGCTAAATAAACAAAGAAAAGGAAATAATATGACAAGCTCCAAATTATAGGTACTAGGGATGTATCATAACAGGGTGGCTTGAAAAAGGCTCAAATAGTCCAAAGAACTACCTAGATAATCTCTTGAGTCAAATATAGTATAGGATTTTGCCTCACAAGTTGAGTAGGTGAATTTTAGAGCAATTATTCATAACTTCAACTTTCATGCAAATCCATATCTTACAGAATTTTCACAAGAATCAAAGCATTTTCTTAAAAGAGAATAAAAGCATATGTACAAAAATCATATCTAAAGAAAAACATGCTTAAGAATTCCTTTCAAGTTCCACCATATTTATAATCAAACTTCATATCATACTCTAGTTAATCTTAAAAATTTACGCAATATTAACTAGGTGTGCATATCAATGAAATCTAGCATGTTAATTTGGTTTAAACGCAAGAATGGGATCACAATTTTCAAAAATGATTTAAGTTCACTATGCATTCTTTCCTCCCCTACCTTTAAATTGAAAAATGTACTAAAATAAAAAGCAAGGGAAAAAGAAATACTCTCCAAATTTACTTTAAGATGGAATCTTTGCTTCTATGAGATCACCTCCTTACTTCATTTCTTCCTAAAAACAAACTCAAACAAAAACATCAAAACATACATGTCCTAATAAAAATAAATAAAACACAAACTATTAAAATAAATTTTGGGTTATCTCCCAAATAGCGTTAGTTTTGGTCAAACTTGACCATCTCTAAATCTATGGCTCACTCAAATACACAACTTCTTCCACTTGTTTCATGGTTCCCCTTTGATATATTTTCAGTCGATGCCCATTAACCTTAAAAGGTTGCTTTTCTTCCTCATCCATAATTTTTACAGCTCTATAAGGAAAAACTTAAGTCGCAATAAAGGGTCCACTCCATTTTGACTTTAGTTTCACATACAACAATTTTAATCTTGAATTAAAGAGCAACACTTTTTGAATAAGCTGAAAAGATCAATCTCATTCATGAAGATTCCTAAATTAGTTGAATTTTAAAATATCACCTTTCATATTCAAAAGTGTCTAGGTTCATCCCTCATTGGCTAAACCTTGTACTATGAATAGGCCATGCATTTCACTTGTAAATCATCAGAGATTCCACATCCCACTTTTATCACTCTTTCTCCTTTCTTTTGCTTTTATGGTTTCACTTAGTTTTCTTTGTAAATTGGCTAAGGTGACAAACTAGCCATAGTTTTATTTTTTAAAGCTCTTTTTTTAAATACAAGTTTATTTCACTCAAACCTCTTTTTCTCAATTTGCACGCACAACTTTCTTTTACAAGCTTTCAACATTCAACTTTGTTCTTTTATGCTTTCTTTTACTTTTACCCAACATTTAAGCTTTCAACTTTCTTTTGTTTTCTAGTATAATGGGCCTGCCCTTTAGGCTACCAAGTGATAGTTAGTTGACTTGACATTTGGCTTATACATTTTTAATTTCTATTCTTTCACTTTTACTTTCAACCAATTGATCTTTTGATCTATCCAAATATAAAGTTAGAATTAACTTCCTTTGGTACTTGGTTTTGCACCCCAACATAATTTTGTAAGAAACAACAAACCCTACTTCCACTTTTACTACTTAATAGCAACCTATGCACTTGCAACTTCATAAAAAAAAGAGCAATTAGATACTACATTCTAGATGTGGATGAGATTTATGTACTAACATGAATGTTATTCTTGATAGTAGAAGATTAGGTGAAGGAGAATTAGTTTTAAGAGTAACCAATAAAGTAAAAGTCGATGCCACAGCCATGGTGACTTGTAGACTTGCTCTACCCATTGACAATGCTAGAACTAAATGAATGATATTTTGCTCTAACATTAATAAAAAATATCATCTTGATTTCATACCTTGTCATAAGTAATGGTTTTGAATTTAAGAAAAAGGCCAATTGTTGCACTAGTATTCTAAATGATGTTTGTTATGGATCAACTACATATAATAATTGATTGTAGGTTTTGGATCATGACAAGCCAATGCTCAATGTTAAAGTAAGAAAAGTAAGTAAATATGATCGAAGTTAGATCTTTTCATTGGCATTGTAGGCTTGGTCATATCAATGAGACAAGGATAGCTAAGCTAAACAAACAAAGTTATCTAGACTTATTTGATTATGAATCATTTGGGACTTGTGAATGTTATATCTTTAGTAAGATGAATAAGATACCTTTTATGGTAAAGGTGAAAGAGCTAGTGTGTTATTAGACTTGGTACATTCAAATGTATGTGGCATAATAAACATACTAGATGTAGTTATTTGTACTTTATTATATTTACTGATGATCTTTCCAAATTTGATTATGTATATTTGATAAGGTACTACTCTGAGGCCTTTGAAAAGTTCAAAAAGTTTAAGGTTGAAGTTGATAAAAAAATGGTAAGAGTATTGTAATTCTTAGATTCGATCAAGAAGGAGAATACCTATGTTAGGAGTTGATTACACTAAAATTTTAGTATTTTCTTACTTATTTTTAGTGCAATTTCTCTTGAGTTTTAGTTTGATCCTTGAGAATTTTGGCAAAAATACTCCTAAATGCATAACTTCTCCATGTGTAGGTGAAAAGATAGAAAATGAGGAGTTTTGAAGATTTTAGACTCATTTTGAAGGATTTTTGGGTCAAAAAGTTATGAAAGGCCATAACTAATATGATTATGATACATTACTTTTCTGGGGAGTTTTTATTAACCCTTTCTTTTATTATTTCTTAACCTCAATTGAACTTTATGGAACCTGATTTCAAGTCTCAATTCCTATAATTTTCATTTGGAATTGTCTTACTCAGCTCAATAATGCATTATCACCATTTTAGTATCTTTATACATACTTGAAAGGTAATAGGTGCATTAGTGTAGTAGGAAGCTAATTTTAATTTGCAATTTTCTAGAATTTTTCTAGTGGCTTTAATGTAAAATTTGTTCACATAATAGCTTGAAATTTGTTAGCAAAATGAGGAGGAAAGGTGCTAAAATAGGTGCCAAAAATGGAATAGTATAAGTGCAACTATGTCGTGGATTCAAGCTTTATATGATCAAGGCATTTTGGTGCCACTTTTGGTTATTCAAAAAAGACCAAATAGAGTTACTAAGTTGGCTGTTTGAAGGCCTCCCATTGTTCATAATTTTGACTTCTTAAAGTTCAAGGGATCGTGAGAAGAGGGCTTAAAAGAAATGGGAGCTAAAGAATCCAAACAAGCAATGAAAGGCCAACTAGGAAAAGAGGCACACTTAAGATATTTTTATTGAAATATTAGGGTTGAGGCACCTCCCATTTTATTATAAAAAGATAGGAAAGGCCAGCCAAATGTAAACTTTTAGTTAGATTTTTAGATTTTTCGTTTCTAGTTTCTACATTCTCTTTTCTCTACGCATTCACTTTCTTGCTCTTGCAAACAGCCTTGTTTGGCACCTTTTTTTATTTACATTCTATGCAAATTTAACTTTCTTATATCAATTTACAATGCATTTTCACATTTTCTCAATGAAATTCCAAGAATCTTAAGTTTTGCATTAAAATTCCCTTAATTTCATGACTTTATCAATGTTGTTCAACAGTTTTCATTTATGACCTCTTCATAGTGTTTTGCTCATATCTTAATCAAATATAGCTTGTTTTGTGTCAAAAAATTTTTCTTAGATTCCTAACTTATAGATCTTTAATTTTAGAGGAAATTCCTTCTAGATTTTATCCGCACAATTCCATATCTAGTATCAGTTTTGACTAAATATCAGTGGTAGAGTTAAGCTTTGCATGAATGATAACATAGAAAGGATCTTCTCCCCATCTTGGCATTTGGTTTGAATCTTTGCACTTCACACTTTCAGATTCATATGTTTACTTGATAATTCTTAGTTGATTGCATTTAATTCATGATATTAATTGCTATTTGGATAAATTTATTTGAGAATGCTTTGTTTTTCTATATTTGTATACGGTTTGAGTTTATAGTTCAATGAGCTGAATTTCCTCTTATGTGATGCAATTTCTTTATTGAATCAAGTTGTAAACTTGTTATTGTATCTTACCTTAGCTCAATTTAAGTTCATTTTTTCTAAAATGTTATAGATATAATTTTTCCCCCATTGAAATAATAGTTACTGATTCTTAACTTAGTTTCTATTTTCAATTTTTCTATTTAATGCTTGCACATCTATTTTAGTTTTTTATTCTTCAAATTCATTTATCTCATTGTTCCTTCATTGAACTCTTAAATTTTAGCTCAAGTTCAATTGATTTTGGAAAAAATAATTTCAGATTTTTAGATTGAACCCTTGATTTATAGGTGCAGTGATATGTTTGGTTTCCAAGATTTCATCTTAACTATTGCAATTTTCTCCATGTAATTAATTGTACTGCAAAGTGTTCGTATTTTAGTTCAATTGCTATTTTTACATTTTCCAATTCAATTTTATGCAAATTACAAAACATTAGATTTAGAAATTCTTATTAAGAATAGGTTTTTCCAACTTCGTAAATTTTTTTCAAGTTTTGCTTCTCCATTGTACTTTGCAATTTATTTCTTTAACCTCAAATCAAATCTATTGTTAGTTAGATCATTAATTGTTTTTGTCTTTTACACTTTGATTCCATACAATTCAAGTTCATTAGATCTAAACTTTTTTATTTGATGTTCGATTTTTCCAAAATTACCTTCATTCTCAGTTTTTGAATGTTGCTTTGAATTTTGCATTTTCAACTTTTAATTCTTACTTCAATTCTATTATACCTTTAGTTAAGCTACTATTCTTATTAATTTTCAAGCTGTTTTGATTAATTCTTGATCAATTTTTAGATTTTCTTTTGTTAAGAAGTTGAAGTTAGTTAAAGTTAGTTACAATTAGTCAATTCAGTTACATTACTTTATTTTTTGCTTTTGTTTCATTTTCTACTTGCTGCTTTAATTCTTAGTTTAGAATTACATTTCAATCCATGTTTAGTTATAGCAATCCATTTACCTACTTTTTTTTGTACTTTCATTTGTTTTACTTAGTTTACATATTTTATGCTTTGTTCAATTTTATTTTCATAGCTTGATTTCATGCTTACTATGTAATAAAACCAACTTTAGTTAGTGTTTGGTGCTAATAGATACTTAGGCTAAGGATTTCTTTACCTAATCCTTGAAGCATCGACATCTAGGCTTTAAAGCCTTTATTATTACTTGAACAGCTTATCTTCTTGCAGAATTTTCAAATCACATTTTGGTGTCGTTGCTGGGGATTAAGAGTTAAGAGTCATAGGCTAATATCCTCTTTCACCATACTCTTCTATAGATTGGTTTACCTTAGTGTATCTACCTTAGGCTAGCTCTTAGGTGTATTTGGTTTTGTGGATTGAGGGTGTACATAGCATAGCTTTCTTTATAGATCATTTTTCTAGTTGCACATGCTTAGGTTTGCTTTTTTTTTTTTATTTTAGAGTTGTGCTAGTCTAGTGTTCTTGTGGCCTATGTATGCATTCAATTAAGAGATATGAGTTCATCTATCTAGATCTTAAGCTTAAGACTACACTTAAGAGATTTAAAAAGGAGAGACAACCTGATCCTACAAACACCATGGCCATACAAAACACTAGAACACTAAGGGATTATGTTGTGCTTGATCTTAATGGATTTCAACCTAGCATTAGGAGGCCAACCATACAAACAAATTACTTTGAGACTAAACTTACAATCATCTAAATGATACAACAATAGTGTAATTTAGTGATCATACGAGTGAGGACCCGAATGCTTATCTTTGAGACTTATTAGAGATATGTAACACATTTAAACATAATGTTGTTACTGAGGATGCCATTAAACTTAGGTTATTTCTTTTTTCCCTTAGAGATAAAACTAAAAGTTGGTTAGCCTCAATGCCATCTAATTCTATTACCACTTAAGATGATTTAGTGTAAAAGTTTATGGTTAAGCTTTTTTTCTTTCGGCCAAGATGGTCAAACTTCAGAATGACATCACCACTTTTTCCCAAAATGACTTAGAATAAAATCACAGCCTAAGTTAGAAGAATAACATAACTATTGCTTGGAATTAGCAATATAGTAATCCTATCTCAATTTAGTCTATTTAGGCACTACTATAATTTCAATACACTAGACCATAGAACCCCTTAGGTTTCCAACCTATTTCATATCAGCAGCAGTAGCACCCTATAGCATTACATACCTCAGCACCCACTTATACCACCCTCTAAAAAAAAACCTTCAATCAAGGATCTTTTATGTTCCCTAATTAAGACTTAGACATTTTTTATGCAGACTTAAAACACCATGTTCAAAAACCAAACTGCTTCATTTAAGAACCTAGAGACCTAGATAGGTCAGTTGGTTACACTCGTTAGTACCTGACCCTAATGCACCTTACCCAGTGACATATAGATCAGCCTTAGGAGCGAAAAGATAGAGTAATGCAAGCCATTACCCTTAAAAGTGAAAGACAGGTAGCTAGTGACCTAGTCTATGTAGGTTCTCATGATGCAGTAATTGGTGAATCAGAGGATGAGTCTGAAAGAGACTGGTTTAGAGGGTGGATAAGAGTAAAAGGGTGGATGAGAGTGTAGTTTTGATCCAGTTATTTTAGACACCTACACATAGTTTAGTACTTAGTTCATTTAGGCTAGCTCCTTTTAAAGTTGAGCCACTTAGGCCTTACATTCTTTTCTTTTAGAGGTTTGAGAAGCAAAAATAGGGAAAACAATTCACCAAATTCTTAGTGGTGTTTAAGAAGTTGCACATTAACATTTCTTTTGAGGATACATTAGAGCAGATGCTTACCTATGTCAAATTCATGAAGGACATTATCTTTTCAAAGAGAAGACTAGAGGATTACAAGATAATTACACTTACTAATGAGTGCACATCTTCGATTTAGAAGGGACTACCTATAAAACTAAAGGATCTTGATAGTTTTACCACTCATTATGCTATAGGTAGTATTTTTTTTATTAGAGTCTTATGTGACTTAGGCACTAGTATCAACTCGATGCCTTGGTCCATTTTTAATAAATTAGGCATAAGAAAGGCAAAGCCTATTATGATTACTTTATAATTAGCTGATAAATCATTAAATATCCTCTAGGGATTTGGAGGATGTCTTGGTGAAGGTAGATAAATTCATTTTGCCTACTAATTTTATGGTTCTAGATATAAAAATGGATCATGAGATCCTAATTATTATAGGGAGACCTTTTTTAGCCATTGGTAGGGCTTTGATCAATGTGTAAAAAAGGGATTAACCATGAAAGTTTAGGATTAGGAGGTTTAGTTTAATGTTTTCAAGGCTTTGAGATACCCTAATGATTCTAATGAGTGCTCGATGGAAGAGGTAGTTAGCTAATTGGTTGATAATGTTTTTCACCTAGAGCACCATGTCTTGCATCTTAAGGAATCCCCTATACTCGATGAGGTACAAGATATGGATTTGAGTGATGATTATGATGATGAGTTAATGATGGTCTCTACTTGTCGATTTACACCACCTTTAAGTGTTAAGCCTTTAGTTGATTCTGACACTTTCTCTAGAATGATGAATCTTCAATTTTAGATTCATTAGTCTTTGAGAAATTTTAATTTGATTAGGCTTATCTTAGTCCTTCTAGGAAAGAAAGTGCCAAGTTAATTGTTAGTGATGGGATATCCTTATTGATTGATTCATCGATCTTTGAGAAATATCAATTTAACCATGTTGATCATAGTCATTCTATGAAGAAAGGTGTGGACATGATGTAAGAAGGATATGATATGGTTAATGTTAAGGATATGCCAGTTGACTAGATGTTAAAACTAAAACCCACTTACCTAAGTCCTTCTTGGTATGAGGTTAAAGGTTTTTTTGAGAATTTCATTGTCACTCTTACTTGCCCATAAGATCCACTATTAGCCCTAGTTTGAATAAGGTAGTTAAGAGAGAGGTTTTTAAATGGTTAGATTTGGCATTTGAGCTTATTTTGATAGTTTAGCTTTTGACTTGAAATAATGCACTTCTTGGAAGGCAACCCAAGTTTTACTTTACATGTTTTTTACTTTTGTTCATGTTTGTATATAGATGTTGTTTCTTTTTATGGATATGTTTGGTTGTTTATTCGATTATGTGCTTATCCTTTTCGTTTATTCTTTGTTTATTTGGTTGTGCTTTTTTTTGTACATATTGATCTAGTTTCTTTGTGTAATTGTTTTCTTTATTTTGTAGTTGAATAAATGGTTGAAGAAATGTTGGACTAGTTTGGCAAAAGCATTCATGGAAGATTCGCCACCATGCCTCCATGATGATAGGAGAGTTTCCTTCTTCCTCTCTCATGTGTTTTATTTCTTTTTGCTTACACATTGAGGACAATGTGTTCTTTAAGTTTAAAGGTATGTGGAAATTGCTCAAATTTTTGCAACATTTTTTTATTTTTTATTTTTAGTTTTGCTTTTAAAATGAGCTTGACTTGTTGTAGCTTGAATCACTAGTATGCTTTTTTTTATTGGTTCTTCATGGTGGTAATGAAAGGTAGAGATTGAGAATGAATATAGCTTTAGGAAAACATTGAATATTGTGTGAAATATGAGATGATGCTTAGGTTTGGTGAGTTCTTGACTATGAGCTTTCATTTGTGAGTTAATACTTTGATCATTGAATTGTATTTTTTATCTAGTGATAGATTATGTGAGCATGATATATTTTTTTCATTTGTCTATGAAGTTGTGCTTTTTGTTCTAGAATTTATTTTGATCATATCTTGAGGTGAAATCTTAGAGAACACATGATTAGGGAAATGATATAGGCCATCTTTGGATCATTTGAGCTTTTCAAGCCAACCTTGATATAGTATTTCTATAGTCACCCCATTAAAGCTTAATTAAATCCTTTCCTTGTTTTGAAACCACACTACAAGCCCAAGCCTTGGTTTTGATATTTCCTAACTATTTAGTCCTTTACTCTATGTGCATTGAGGCATTCATGCATCATTTTGTGCTAGGCATTATTAGGGAGAAAGGGTGGAACTAGGAAAGAGAATGGAAAAATAAAAAGAAAGAAAAAACCAAAAACAAAAATAAAATAAAAGAAAAGAAAAAATGTGAAAGAACAAAAAAGAATAAGCAAAAACAAAAATAATAGTAGTAAAAAGCAAAGAAAGAGAAAGAATAAAAAGTAGGCAAAAACTAAGTTGGGGGTTGATTCTTTAGACAAGTTTAAACTTCTTTCACTTGAAAGTTCATCAATGAATGATCTCAAACAAAGTAATGCATTGTTAGGGTATTTAAGCCTCAAATGTATTTTCTCATACCTTCCCTAACCTTACATTACAAGCTTATAAGTCCTAAATAATCCTTGGTCATATGTTTATCTACATTAGTATAGAGAGTTATGATAAGCAAACATATGAAACTTAAGCATACTTTATTCTTGAATTTTCATATTTTGTGTAACATTTACTTGATTACATGCAAGGATTTGTAAGAGGCATTAATGCTTTTGGAACCATAATTAGGAATGAGTTTAACTTAGGTTGATTCTTGTATATTAGCATATGGTCATGATTTTACTTTAGTTATATCCATTGATCAATCTATGGGGCATTCATGGTGAATGAAAGATTGAGAGTAATTGATAATTCTAGTTCAATCTTAGTTTGCTTCAAGACAAGTAAAAGCTTAAGTTTGGAGGTTTGATTGCACTAAAATTTTAGTAATTTTTTACTCATTTTTAGTGCAGTTTTCCTTGATTTTTAGCTTGATCATTGAAAATTTTGGCAAACATACTCTTAAACGCATAATTGTTCCATTTGTAGATGAAAAGAGAGAAAATGAGGAATTTTGGAGATTGTAGAGTCTTGTTGGAGGATTTTTGTTACAGAAAGTCAAGTAAGGCCATAACTAGTGTGATTGTGCTGCATTGCTTTTTAGGGGAGTTTTTCTTAACCCTTTCTTTTATGACTTCCTCAATTGAACTTCATGGAACCATATTTCAAGTTTCAATTCTCATAATTTTCAATTGCAATTGTCTTTCTTAGCTAAATATTGCATTATCACCTTTCTATTATCTTTATACATACTTGAAAGGTGATAGGTGCATTAGTGTAGTTAAAAGCTAATTCTTAATTTGTAATTTTCCAAAATTTTTCTAGTGATTATAATGTAAATTTTGTTCACTTAATAGCTTGAAATTTGGAGGAAAATGAAGAAAAAAGTTGCTAAAATAGATGCCAAAAATGAAGGAGCAAAAATGAAAGTGCGTTGTGGATTCAGACTTCATATGATCAAGGCATTTTGGCATCGCTCTTGGTGATTCAAAGAAGACCAAATGGAGTTGCTGAGTTGGTTGTTTAAAGGCCTCTAATTGGTTATAATTTTGACTTTTGGAGTTCAAGGGAACATGAGAAAAGGGCTTGAAAAAATGGAGAGCTAACGAAGCTAAACAAGTAAGCAAATGCCATGAAGGATGGGAGGAAAATGATCTAAAAGATTGCAACACTTAGATATTTTTGTTGTAATTTTAGAGGTTGAGGCACCTTTTATTTGCAAATAAATAGAAGGAAGAAGCTGGCCAAATGAAGAATTTTAGCTAGATTTTTAGATTTTTCATTTCTAGTTTATGTATTTTCTTTTCTCTATACATTCATTTTCTTACTTTCCAAATAGCCTTTTTTAGCAATTTTTTTATTTACTTTCTATGCACATTTAACTTTCTTGCATCAATTTTCAATGTACTTTCAAATTTTTTTAATGAAATTCCAAGAATCTTATGTTTTGCAATCAATTCCCATGATTTCATGAGTTTATCGGTGCTATTTGGTAATTTTGGCTTTTGACCCCTTCACAATGTTTTAATAAGATCTTAATCAAATCTAGCTTCTTTTGAGTCAAAAGTTTTTCTTAGAATCCTAACTCATAGATCATCAATTCTAGAGAAAATATCTTGCAAATTCAATCCACACTATTCTAGATTTAGCTTCAAAGTTTTGGCTAAACATTAGTGGTAAAGTTGAGCTTTGCATGAGTGATAACATAGCAAGGATCTTCTTTCCATCTTGGCATTTGGTTTGAATTTCTTATACTTTACACTTGTAGATTCATATGTTTACTTGATAATTCTCATCATTGTAGTTGCCGTTTGGACAAATTTATTTGAGAATGCTTTATTTTTCCAGATTTGCATGCGATTTGATTTTATAGTTCAATGAGCTAGATTTTCTCTGGTGTGATGTGATTTCTTTGCTGAATCATGTTGTAAACTTGTTGTTGCTTCTTACTTTAGCTCAGTTTATGTTCATTATTTCTATTTCTCTTATGTGATGTGATTTCTTTGCTGAATCATGTTGTAAACTTATTGTTGCTTCTTACTTTGGCTCAGTTTAGGTTCATTATTTCTAGAAAGTGACAGACCTAATTTTTTTCTCCATTGAAGTAGTAGTTACTTATGCTAAACTAAGTTTCTATTTTCAATTTTTCTAGTTAATTCTTACACGTCCATTTTAGTTTCTTGTTCTTCAAATTGATTTCACTAATTGTTCCTAATTGTTCTCTTAATTTTTAACTCAAGTTCAATTGATTTTGCACAAAATAATTTTTTATTTTTAAATTGAAGTCTCAGCTTCTAGGTGTAGTAATATGTTTAGTTTTCAAGTTTTCATCTTAAATCTTTCAATTTTCTCTAGTTAATTGTATTGCAAAGTGTTCTTATTTTAGTCTACTTACAGTTTTTACATTTTACAATTCAACTTTATACAAATTACAGAACATTAGATTTAGAAATTTTTGTTAAGAATAAGTTTTTCCAACTTTGTAAATTTTCTTCTATTTTTGCTTCTCCATTGTACTTTGTGATTTAGTTCCTTAAACCTTACTTCAAATCTGTTGTTATGTAGTTAGATCATTAATTATTTTTACCTTTTACAATTTACTTCCATGCAATTGAAGTTCATTAGATCTAGACTTTTTATTTGATATTTAATTTTTCCAAAATTGCTTTCATGCTTGTTTTTTTATTGTGGCTTTGAATTTTGCTTTTCCAGCTTTTAATTCTTACTTCAATTATGTTCTACCTTTAGTTAAGCTACTGTTCTTTCTAATTTTCAAGCTATTTTGATTGATCCATTTATCGACTTTTTTTTTACATTCTTTTATTTTACTTAGTTTACATATTTGATGCTTTGTTCAATTTTATCTTCATAGTTAGTTTGATTTGATGCTTACTTTGTGATAGAACCAACATTAGTTAGTGTGTGGTTCTAATAGATACTTTGGCGAAGGATTTCTTTACCTAATTCTTGAGGGATCGACATCTAGGCTTTAGAGCCTCTATTATTACTTGAATGGCCTATATGCTTCTAGAATTTTTGAATCAAGAGTTATTAGATAATTAGAAGGAACATGGGATTTTATCACAATGGACTCCATCAAAACACCATAATACAATGAAGTTTTTGAAAGGAAAAACCAAACTTTTTAGACATGGTTTGATCCATGGTGTCTAAGCTAAACCTTCTAATATTCTTTTAGGGATACGCCTTAGAAACTGTTGCTTACCTTTTGAATAAGGTTCTAACTAAATTAGTTGAAAAGACTCTATATTGGATATGGTAAAATGTTGCTTACCTTATGAATAAAGTTCCAACCAAATCAATGTACAAGACTCTATATGAGATATGGTATGGCAAAAAGCCATATTTGTCTTACATAAGGATTTGGGGATGTACGACCTATGTGAAGCGCATGTTATCTGACAAGCTTGGAGATAGGTCAAATAAGTGTTACTTTATGAGGTATCCTAAAGAAATAGTTGGATACTATTGCTATAATCCCACCTTGTAAAAGGTGTTTATCTCAAGACATGCAACATTTATAGAGAAAATGTTTCTTTTTAAAGGGAATTATTAGAATAAGATTGTACTTAAAGAAGTACAAGGACCAAAAGATAAGACATTGATTGAACCTAAGCTTGTGGTTGAGCATTTGGATGCTCAAGCCAAAAGTTAAGAAACATAAGTTCTTCGAAGTCTAGTAAGTTATAGCAATCATCATTGAGATATGGATTTCTACTAGAAAAAGATGCACCTATAAATAATGAACCTACTACCTATGAAAAAGTAGTATACCATACTAACTTTGATAAATGGTTTGAGACCTCATAATTCTATATTTTATAAAATTATTGTAGGTTAAATTGCTTGATTATAACCCTTTATAGATTGATTTTTGCTTAAGTTAGTCTTTAATCCACCTAATATTAGTTTATGTACAATTACAGGCAAATTGAAAAAAAAAGGTGATGAATTGTGCTTAGGATGAATTGAAGATGATAAAAGTGGATTTTACACCTCAATTGATCCGTTGAAGCTCAAAGAAGCAACCAAGGACAAGCAATCCCCTTAGAAAAATGCCTTGGCCAAACCTACCCTTTATGTGCATGGTTGACCTTCATTGATGCTTAGGTTGAGTTGCAAGCATTAAGAGCTTAATTATATGGTCTTTAAAAAGGAATTCTAAGCTAAATTGAAAGAGAAAACTCTATGGAGGATGATTTTTGATGCTAACATGCATTGCATAAGAAGAGAAAAAGAACCATTGCACTCAAAGATAAAATGGGAAAATAATGAAGCTTGATAGTAGACCACTCTCTTCCTTTCTTTTAGGTGTAGTTTTGGCTCAATTTGGAGAGAAAATAAAAACTTCAAAAGGCTATCAGGGTGGACATTACATGGCTGTAAAGTACCTTCCATTCATCCAAGTAAGTAATGTTCACATGGGTGCACTACATGCCAAAATTGGACCATAGAAGAACTATTATTTTCACTTGTTTTGCTAACTGAAAATCACATTTTTGGAGAGATTTTTAGGTTACAAATTTAGAGAATGAAGAGTACTATGAGTTGGCAATACAGTGGGAAGGCATTGGTCCACCTAGGATAAAGCATATGGGCACAAGTGAGGTGGAATGCTTGTATGATCACTAAGTCAACATATATAATATCAAATCCACCCAGTTAGCCTAGAGATCATTCTAGACTTCATTCTTTCTTGCTTAAAGATCTAACATGGCCATCTAAGTGTCCTTGAAATGGCTACATGATGCTCTCCCATTGGCCCACATAATCTAGCATCACATGGAGGCAAAATGACATGGACAAAGAGCCCAGGTAGAGGCAGTTTTCAACACTAAAATTCTCTAAATTGTAGTTGCATTTTGAATGGTTGAGGTGGCTTTTTAAAGTCCATTTATTGGTTGTAAATTAACTTAAGACATTATTATAAGAGTATCATAATACGGTAGCTCCAGGAAAGTCCCCTTATGGTTTATAAGTTTTTTTTTTTCTTGGTAGGATTGATGTTATTTTTAGGTAGCTCCATGGTTAACTTGGTTGTAATGTTTAGGCTATATTTTTGTGTCTTTAAATTGTTATTTTCACAATGTTTTGTTAGTTATTTTTAACCTTTTTATTTTACTAGTCATTTTTCATCAATTCAAAGCTTTATTTCCTTTCAAAGTTCAACAAACTTTTAATTTCCATTCAATTTTTATTTAACTTGCTACCATTTTTCTTTATGTTTGAGCTTATGAAAGCTTAAGGATGATAGTCCAAAGGGTTCCCAACTTAAAAAATCATGCAAGGGACCTAAACGACTTGACATTTATTGTCTTTTGTTTACAAGTTTACATTTTTTTGTTATAAATTTAGTCCAGATTTGATGTTTGGGTCTATTGAGCTTGCTACCATTATTTTTTCTTGTTTTTTTATATATGTTTCATGACATTAGTTTAGGCCCTTGCATTTTTAGCTCATTTATTTCACTTGTTTTTACCCTTTTTACATCTCCATGTCATGTACACTTTTGAGGGGGTTGTTTTCATGCACTTGTGTTCAATTTTAGATATAGGCCATTTGCATTTTTGATTCATTTTTAAGTCAACTTTGAAGCCAAGCACTCAGTTTTTAGGTTTTAATTAAGTCTTTTTAGTTTTAGTTGGTTTTAGCTTAAAAGGTCTTTTTTAAATATCATTTTCACGTGACTTTGAAAGTTATTTTGAGGACTTTTTGTCTAGATTTTGGTGGTACCTTTAGACATTTTTTTGTCACATTTTAAGTTTATTTCAAGTATATAAGGTTTATTTTTTAACTTTCCTTAAAGTTCTCCTATGTTTTGCTTGCATCTTAGCATTTCAGGTCATTTTTAATAGTTTATTAGCTGCATTTTTTGGTAGCTAATGTTTTGGTACAGTTAGGGCTGTTGCCAACCCCTAAAAATGTCATTTTTAGGTCCTAGTTTAAGTTCTGTTTAGGTCATTTGTTGCCATTTAGCTTAGGTTGCATTTTTAGTTATTTACAAGTTAGCGTGCTATGTATTTGTTAAAATGCTTACATGAACCTTTTTACTTTTCATTTTTGATTTTGATTTTCATTTTTGGGTAAGCTTTTAATTATGATTGCAGTAGTTAATTAGTACAATTCAGGTGATTCCAATTTAATGCATACGAATTTAAGGTTTTACATTGTAGGTTAAAGTTCATGCTCACTTAGGGTTTATTTAGGCATTGTTTGATTTTGTATTTTATGACTTTTTGCTAGGCTTTAAGACCACTTTAATTGTTGTCAGGTTCTATTTCATCCCCAAAACTTGTCAATTTGAATTTTCTTTCCTACCTTTAAATTGCTATATTAATCATATTTACATGCTTGTTTATATTTTGGTTCATTCTAGCTTAATTGTCTTGTTTGTTTGATGATTTTGGTTTCATATCTTGCCTCATTTATGTTTTAAATAGTTGTTTTGCATTTTTGTCATTTAGGGTTAGGATATTTAGGGTTTAGTTAAGTATAGTTGCATGTTTTAGGATTTAGCACATTTTAGCATTAAAATTAGCATTAAATTAAGTAATTTTTAATTTTGTTAATTTTAATTAAAATGTTTACTTAGATTTAGAATTTTGTGCTTCTTGCTTATGCATTTAGAAATTTTAGGGTTTAATTTTAATTTGCGCATGCATCTCGTATAACATTTAGGGTAAAATTGCATTTTATTTATTTTTGTTCATTTAATTTATATTGTGCATCTAGTTATTTTCATTTTAATTTCATGTTAATTGTTAGATTTTGACTAAAAGCCTTTTTCTTAGGGTTTAAATTTTGTCCATTTTAGTAAACTTTCTATTTTTATTTTGTTTCTATTTTGAGTAGGTTTTATGGTAGTTTAGCAATTTTATAATTTGTAGTAAATTAGTTTTAATTACATGGTAATTTTTAGGGACAAGTTAGGTCTAATTTAGCTACTTTAGTTTAATTAACAAAAAAGTTTCCTCAAAACCAAATATACTCTAGGTGTTAATTTTAGTTGTTAGCCTTAGCTTAGAAACCTCAATCTTTATGGAGACGATAAACCCAATACTTATACCTATATTACTTGTGCAACTTGTTCACTTGTTGTACTCTTGCATGCCTAGCAAGAAGGTCATGAAATTTGAGATGGATGCCACGCATGTAAACTAAGTATGGATTTTAGTTAGTACACCTGAAAGGGTAAAATCAATAGGGTGCAAATGGATGTTAAAATTGCATTACTAATGGGAACTTGCAAAAAGAAATGTATATGACACAACCTAAGGGTTTTAGATCAAAAGAAAATACCAACAAAGTATGTAGGCTTTGAAAATCCATTTATGGATTAAAGTAAACATCTCAGAGCTAGAATATAATTAGGTTTGATGAGATAATTTAAGAAATCAATTTCATTAGGAACCTAGACAAATCTTATGTTTACCAAAAATTGGTAAAGTGATTGTTTTCCTTGTACTATATGTTGATGTCATATTGCTAATGGCAAATGATATACCAATGCTATAGGCTACTAAACTCTGAATGCCCAAATAGTTTTCCATGAAGGATTTTGGTAAAGCATCATATATTTTGGGAACTAAGATCCAAAGTGATAAATCAAAAGGGTTGCTTGCTCTATCCTAATCCATTTACGTAGACAAGGTGTTAAGGCAATTTAGCATGAAAGATTCCATGAAAGGAAACTTGCCTATGTTACATGGCATACATCTTACAAAAAGGATGAGTCTTAAGAGCCAAGAAGAAAGGACAAGAATGGATAGGATACCATATTCTTTGACAATTGGATCCACCATGTATGCTATGTGATGCATTAAACCTAATGTATCTTATGTTCTGAGTGTCACAAGCAGATCCTAAAGTAACCCTAATGAGGGTCACTAGACTACTATGAAAAATATCCTTAAGTACTTGCGAAGAGCTAACGATTTATTCTTGGCCTATGAAGGGACTGATCTTTGTGTAATAGGTTACATAGATGCTGGATTCTAATTGGATAAGGATGATAGCATGTCAGTGCAATTATAGATAGTTAATTTTGTTTGGACATATTCCAATCAAATTTAACTTGTCAAAATCAAAACTTGAGTCATTTATAAGAAGTTTTAAGCTCTACAAACATTCTAAGATTTTTCAATAACTTGATTTTTAGGATTAATGCAAAAAAAAAATAGTAAAAGCTAAAGAAAAAATTCAAAAGTCAACTTAGTTGAACTTGGCCAAACATGAACTTTTAGGGCCAAAAATTGAGGAAAAAACTTTGAAATCATCAAAGACCAAGACCATTGGATAATATTTACAAAAAGGCTTTGAAAAACTTGATCAAATTTTAGTCAACTTGAGTCAAACTTGGTCAGCTTGGGTCAACCCTTGGGAATCAAGTTGATTGGGACTCATTAAGGTTTAGAGTCAATAAAGTTATGATTTGGGATCTTAAAAATCAAATTTGACCTTAAATGAGTTGTGAAAGTTCAAAAAACCCTTTAGGGGCATTCTCAAAAATTTGATCAATACGAGATCAAATCTTGGGTTTGGGCATAAATTTAGGTTTAGAGATCTCATTATCATTTTTTTTTTTTGCATAATAAAATCATAGGATTAACATCAAAGTGAAATTTTGGAAGAAAAATGTAAAATTACTTACTTTGCTAAGTAATGACAAAATGGTAATTTCACATGCCAAAAATAGGCACCTTCACATGCAGATCAAAAACCTATTGTAAATGACACGGAATTTTAGATTTGGGAAATTTTAATCCAAGGCTAGCACTAAAGGAATAAGGACTCCTAAGTTACTAAAAAAAGTACAAAAAACTTACATCCTTGGATGTGATTTGATCAATGGTTAAGAGGGGTGGTCTTGGTCATTAAATCCATGCGTAAAGGGCTGAAATGAATAAAAGAGGGTAGCATGGAAGACACCACTTTTAAGGGAAAATTACGGAGAAAAATTTTTTCTTTTATGAAAGCTTACTAAGTTAGCCATTTTCTCACATTTTCTTTCATTTTTGATACCATCCACATCGTTATCCATCTAGTTCTTTCAATTTTGATTTTTCTTAGAGGAGAAACAACCTTTCCCATTATTGTTTTTCTCCTTCAAAAGTCATTGATTCATCATCTCATCATACCAATTTAATAGTAGAGCTTTGGAATAAAAAGGATAAAAACATGCCATTGAAACATGTTGGGAAGGTTCCATTTCTTTGATGCTTTTATTGGCTGCCATTGTGTGTGTTTTGGTGAGTTTTTGGTGCTACAATCTTATGATTATGTACTTCATTGCTTTGTGATTGGTTGGCTACATGTTTTATGGTTTTAAAAATGTTTTTCTTTAACTATTTATTTTGGCAGTTTTCTAGGAATTTTATGGAAGTTCTTGGCAATAAAAAGTAGTATTCTAAATAGATTTAATAGGTGTTTGAATAAATTTTCAAAATTAGAAAGTTGGATTTTTAGGTGTTTTCATGATGTTTGAGGAAAAATGCAACTGTTTATGAGTTTACCATGTGTTTGATGAAATGACCTACAAAGTGTCATAGTATGGACTTAGTTGGTTCTTGGCCTAGCCCTCACTATGGCTTGGCTGAGACCTTTACACCCTACCATAGTCTCATTGCTTGCTCGTTTGGTAACTTGTCATTTAGGCATTGAGTAGTTAGTTATTTTTTTGTTAAATTGCTTTAGTAATTGACATGGTAGTTTAATTTCCTACATTGCATTTCATATTAGTTTAATTTTTTATTAGCATTTAATTATCATGAACATTAGCATGCATATTAAACACATCATTTGATTGTTGTTTTTTAGCCTGTAAATGCACAACTCACTTTCAAGTAATAATAGTAGTGAGTGAGTATCGTTCCTTAGAGGATTATGTAAATGATGTTTAAAAACTATGTACCAAAAGTAGTCATTTAACCTTATATTTAGACAAATCAAAACTTGAATAGAGAGTACTTGAAGTGAAGCTAAAAACTATCTAAGGTTGTAATGAAAAATGAGTGTAGGCCGAATGGGAAAGTATATGGCAAGAATGAAGCTAAGATTTACCAAGGGCTGAATATAGCTAACCAACATAAAAAAAAGGTGAGGAAGCTATGTAGAACGGTTGCAATGCTACATAAAATGGGTGCTTGCTAGCATGTGTGATGGCCGAACATAAAAGAAATGAACTAATTAAGGTGCAAATATTGTAGATGAAATGGAAAAATAAGTAAACCAAATGCTTTTATAAGAACTTGGTGTGGTCAAACTTAAATAAAAAAAGCTAGTTGCAGAAATGTAAATGGACTAAAAATAAAAGAACCGAAAGCTTTAAAGAGAACTTAAAATAAACTTGTGCAATAGTAAGAAAAGTAAAAGAAAGAGATCTTTGAAGAACTTGAAAAGAAATTATATTGAAAATAAGAAAATTTGATAACAAAAGCTTTTGGCTAGTTTATTACCCTAGCTGAATGGAACTAGAATAAATCTAGCTTAAAACTAAAACTATAAAAGAAAGAAAAAAAGTAAAAAATGGGATGATTTACAAGTTAGCTAAAGATGCCTATTTATAGTACAAGGCCATGAGGAGGGGGATGAACCTAGACAGTTCTAGCTTAGCCAAGACTCTTCAAGTGAATTTAAAAGTGTTCTTGCTTTGGTGAAGCTCAAATGGTGACTAGGAGTGAGGTTGCTTAGGTGGATGCTTAAGTGGTTTTAGATTGGTCCATGTGTGTCACCCATGTCTTGTTGTTCATGCTATATCATTTGAATTCAAATTTCCTAAGATTAAGGTGGGGGATTTGGATATGATTTAAAATAGAAGCACAATCTTACTTTGATCTCTTTTGATTATTTTGAAACTCTTTTGAATTCCAAAGGTATTTTACTTGAAGCAAACTTGATCTTTTTTCAATTTCTTGCATAGGCCAAACCTTCCATGGTAAATGGGCTTTTAAGATTGATTCTTAGATGGGCTAGAGATGTTGGCCGAATTGGGTATCACCTTTGCATGGTTTGAATGGCTTTCAAGTATGGCTAAATTACTTCAAAGCTTGAGTTGTCAGTTGAACATTTGGGCTTCCTCGGTCTTTGGCTGCATGCTAATCCACCACATTTGCATGGATTCTCAATTTCATGTAAACCATGCAAGAAATGCAAGCTTTTTAGCATTTTTGGTCCAAAATAGCTAGAATTGCAAATTCTTCAAGTAGACCTAAAAAACAATAATTTGAGCACATTATGGTAAGAATTTGTCAAAGATCACAAAATTTTTTAAAATTTTTGGACAAAAATGACCTTGGAAAAACCATATGTTTTACATTCATCACACCTCACACTTAGGTCTTTGCTTGTCCTTAAGCAAAATAATCTCAAATTAATCATGCTAACAATCAAAATATATGCATTCAAAGTCAAGGTCTCATAAGTTCTCAATCATGCACTATGGTATAATTTATGGACAATTATGAACATAGATAGAATATAAAACTTATTCAAGAGTAAGATTCCAATTCCTTGCAACTTCAATGTGTGTGTGTTTTATCTATCTCCAATCTATGCATACAATCTAAGCAAAGAGTATGCAAAGTATGCCATTACATATTAATTCAAAGATAGAGCATACTTCATAAGTTTACTTTTCTCATTCCATCTCCCCAAATGTAAACTTACATACTTAACTCTATATCAATAGGTTTTTTTTGGCTTGTAATGTAAGGCTTGGGTTAAAGGTATGATGGAAGACATTTTAGGCTTGAGAACCTTTTGTTTATGCATTACTTTGGATCTTTCTTGGATTTGAGAACTTTTTGAGACTATTCAAGTTGAGGCACCTTTCTTATTTGCAGGTTTTTTGTTTTTTGCTTAGCCACTTTTGGATTTTTTTTTTTGCTTCGCTAATTTTTGGCTCTTTTTCTTTCCTTTACTGCTCTTTACCTCCCAAATATACATTCCTCTCTTACATTTGTCACTAAAGACCATAAGCATTATAGGTTTAGGTGAAGAAAGATAAATCAATAAAAGGCTTGTGTTTATTAGATGTGGGTAATTAAACAAGAAATGGATCATATAGGCTCAAACAAGGTGATTAAGGATAATTCATGTATGGGTCGATTGGAAAAGCTCAAACTGTTCAAGGATGGCCTAAATCATTTCTTAAGCTAAGTACAGTCTAGGATTCGCCTTGAGAAATGAGTATGCAAATTCTAAAGTAACACTCATGCCTTAAATTTCTATGCAACTTTGTACTTATGTAACCTTTTACAAAGAATGATGCATATCATAGGTCAAGACTAAAGTGCACATAACATGAAAAGTAATAGTCAAAAGGAAATCAAGCACATGACATCATTTTAGGTTTTCACTACATTCATACTTTTCAAGAATTATACTTAAGTCAATCATGATCATGTTGTTGTCATAGAGTTATTTTTATTGCTTAGCTTTATGAATTTTGCTTAGTTCTTAGTAAAATAATTTAATTTCCCTCCCTAATTTGTTTAATTTATGTATGTGTATGAAAAATTTTAGACAAATTGGAAAAAGATGAATTTTAAGGCAATTTGGCTAGATTTTGGAATTAAAATGCATAGGATATCATGAGATTGCATGGAAGAAACTAAACAGAATTAAAGTTCTATTTTGACCCAAAAGATTGAAGTTAACAAAAACTCTCCAAGAAGTTATCTTTCATTCAAGAACTCTACCTCAAATTGAAGAAGTATTATACTCTCTATCAAGACTACAACCTTTAGGATTCTCTATCTACAAATAGTTATATTTTGTTTAGGGAAAGGACATATGATGGTTGGGGTGATAAAATAACCTACATCTAGCTTTAGTGTCCTTTGTTCTTCTAGTTTCTTTCTAGTGCTTTAAACATCTTTAAACCTTTTTAATCTTTAGATTTTGCAATTCAAATTCCAGTTTTAGTTCCTTTTAAATTTCAATTCAGTTTGTTAATTTTAAATTCTGTTCAAGTTCTTTACAATTTGATTTAAAATTTGGTGGTTGCAATCTTTAAATTTAGGTTTATCAATTTACAATATTCATTCTATTGGATATTTCATTTAAATACATAGTTTTAGCCATTGCATATCTTAGAATTAATTTAGGGTTGTTTAATTTCATAGTTGTGCATTCTAGTTAATTTTTATTTACTGTTTTAGCTATTGCGTTAACTTTTTTGTTCTGTTTTAAGTTACTACATATAGTTTAAGTTCAGTTTTATGTTTCTGCATCTTTAAAATTATTTGGCACTTAGTTTAAAATTTTTGGACTTAGTTAAATTAATAATTCTGCATTAGACTTAAGTTATTGCATAGTTAAATAAAAGTCTACATAGTTTCTTTTTGTTGATTTTAATTTCTACTTTAGTTAAAGTGGACTATTTTAGGTAGTGCTACAATTTTTTATTTCTGCATATTATTTCAATTCTGTTTTCGGTTTACAATTTAAGTTCAGTCGTTGTTTTATGTTGTTAATTAGCTGTTACATTACAATTTTTGTTACTGCATGTAGGGTTAAATTAATTTTTTGTGCTTAATTTTAAGATTTTTTTTATTTTCTGCATCAATTTAATTTACTGATTTGCATTGTCAGTTTTGGTTTCTATTACATTTTAATTCTAGTTCTAAATGTTGTTTTGTCAGGTCTAAGTGCTGCTTAATTTTAAATTCTATTTTACATGTTTTTAATTTGGTTACTAGGGTTGTTTAAGTTAATTAACTATTGTTTTTATTGTTGTTTAAGTTTATTCATTTCGGTTTTAATTTATTGTTTGAGTAGTTTAATTCGGCTCTTACATAATTAGGTAGGGTAAGTTTAACTTGTGATTTTTTCTGAATATAGTTAAAGGTGTTTAATTTTGGTACTTAATTTTCTTTATTATAGCCTCCGTAGGAATGAACTTTACTTATCACTTTATTACTTGATATGATTATATGCACTTATAGATTCTCAATTAAGTTTTTGGCACCGTTGCCAAGGACTAGTGTAGTAGAATGAATATCAATACTAGACATCATGACTATAGTTCAAATTTTTATTTTATTTTGTTTTAATTTGTTTTGGTTCTTGGAAGCATAGGTCTAAGAGTTCAGAGCTTATCTTCCTTAACCCTGAAATTGAAGGAACTTTTAAGAGGCTAAGACAAGAAAGAAAATAAGCTCTTGCTCTAGAAATTACTATGGCCAAACCTTAAGAGCCTATAACACTAAGAGACTATGCTATCCTATAAACAGATGGTTTTTAACCCTTAATTATGAGGCCTATCATATAGGCTAATAATTTTGAAATAAAGCCAACATTTATACAAGTGGTCCAAACTTCTATATAGTTTAGGGGGTTGCCTAGTGATGACCCAACACTTATTTATTTAATTTTCTTAAAATATGTGATACTTTTAAACATAATGGTGTTACTGTTGATGCCATTACACTAAGATTTTTCCTTTTTCTCCCAAGGATAAAGCTAAAAGCTAGTTAGGTCTCTTTTTCCTAGATCGATTACTACATGGGATAATCTAGCAATGAAGTTTCTTGCCAAATTCTTCCTTCTTACTAAAACTGTAAAGATGCACAATGATATCACAACTTTTATGCAATTTGAGTCTGTATCCTTGTATAAGGCTTGCGAGAGATACAAGGAGATGTTAAGGAAATGCCCACATCACGGTTTACCTAAGTGTTTACAAATTCAAATTTTTTACAATGGTTTATTGGGGCATATTAGAACCACCATTGATGCTATTACCGGTGGTGCTTTGATAAGTAAGTATGTTGAGGAGGCTTATAAATTAATTGAACGTATGGCAACCAATAATTACTAGTAGTCTATTGAAAGGTTGGTTCATAAGAAAAATGCTAGGGTTTATGAGATTGATGCCTTCTCTACTTTAACCTCGCAAATTGCAAGCTTAGCCAAAAGGTAAAAGCCATAAGAACCAACCCCATCCCTTTCTAAGTCCAAGCCATTCAAAAAATCTTCTTTACTTATGATATTTGTAAGAGTAACCATTCTAGTGTTAGGTGTCCTATACATGTTGAAGCAATCCACTTTGTTGTTGCACCCAAGCAACAATATGATCCATATAATAACACTTATAACCAAGGTTGGAAACACTATCCATGTTTTTTATAGGGTAACCAAGGTCAAACTTCAAATTTAAATTTCAAACCCTTTTACCCCCTATTTTTCAACCACCACCCTTATAATACCAAACACCACCTACATAATACCAACTTCTTTTTTAAGCCCAAGAAAAGAAATAGTCTTTGGAAGATATGTTCAACCAAATCCTTTAAAGCCAAATAGTCACTATTCAAAATCAAGTAGCCTCCATAAAGAACTTTGAGTTGTAAGTGGGCCAATTAGCCAATGTTTTAAGTAACCATTATCAAGGCACCTTGCCAAGTAATACAAAGACAAATCCAAAAAAGGCAAGGTAAGGAGGACCACAATGTTATCAATTCATCAAAGGATAAATGGTTGAATAGAGAGGATTATAATTACGATTCTAATGATATGATGGAAGAGTCCATTGTAAAGGAGATGCATAGGTTTGTGAAAGTAGTGAAAGAGGATCATATTAAAGATGAGGGTTATCAGATAAGGATAAAGTGATAAAGGAAAATCCTATGAAAGAAGAGGATTCAACATTAGTGAAAGTGAAGGAAAAACTTGAAAAAGAAAAGGAACTCATGGCTGATGATGAGAAACAAGGAGATGTGCAAAAAAAAGGTTAAATTAAGGATATATATTTTATGAAAAAAGTTACTAATTTTGAATTTCAAGAAAATAAAAGGTAATGGAAAAGATGAAGCTAACTTATAGAGTGTCCATTCCAAATGAAGTGTCATTTGAAGTTACTCTATAAGTAAAAAAGCCTAATTTAGATGTTCTACTTCAAAAATTGCACAAAGTTACACTTATAGAGGAATGTAGCAATATGATTCATCGAAATTTACCCACCAAGCTTAATGATTTAGGGGTTTTTCTATTCCTTATTTTGTTGGCTCCATTTTTTTTTTTTTTTGAAAAAGCTTTATGTGATTTAGGATCTAGCACAAACCTAATGCCTCTTTTTTTATATAGCTTGATATTGGAAAGTTAAAGCCTTAAAAGACATATCTTCAACTAGCTAATAGATCTGTGAAGTATCTAAAAAGAGTGGCAAAAAATGTTTTGGTGAAAATAGATAAGTATGCCTTCCTTGTCAATTTTGTGGCACTCGATATAACTAATGATAAAGAAGCTTTTATCATCCTAGAAAGGCCATTTTTAGCAACTTTAAGATCATTAATTGATGGTTACAATGGGGAACAAATTTTGAGATTCAAGAAACAAACATTGTGTTCAAGATTAGTGATCCTATTGTTATGAAAGAAAAAGCTGGTTTTAAAGAAATCTTCAATGCAAACCAAAGTTGGTGAAGAATAAGCTTATGATGGCAAAGCCAAAGCCAGCTTATAAGGGTCTAACAAAGAAGAAAACAAAGTGAAGAATGTAAAATTATGGAAAAAGGATAAGTCAACTAGTACAAAATTACAAGTACATTCTCCTCATATAGTAGCACCCAAGAAGAGGAAAAAAAGTATGTGCAAGGAAATTATGATTATTAAGACATGTTCCTTCAATTTATTATAGCATTATCCAATGAATAAGATCTTGAAAAAAAAGATGATGAGATGGATGGATGCTTCTACAAAGAAGGGTGTGGTGGATTTAAATGAATGAATTTTTAGAAATAGTCAAGCTTGATTATAACTAGCGCTTTTTGAGAGGCAACCCAAGTTTTAAATTTTAAGTTTTTCATACTTAAGATTAGATTTCCTTATTTTTGTTTTTATTAGGAACAGGCAATGCTTGTTTTGTTTACTTTTGTTTTATAGGAAAAAGAACTTTTAGAAAGCTAGGAGATAGATAATTCCTACAAATTTTGGAATTGGTTCTTGGTGAATTAGAAGGTATCTCTTATCCTTTTGCTACTTAATTGTTCTATTTTTTACACATTAGGACCATGTGTCACTCAAGTTGAAGGTAGAGAAAATTTGTTGTGCTAATTTTTTTTTCAAAATTTTTTATTTTAAGCTTAAATTGTCATGTTTAGAATCATTATATTTCTTCTTGTTGGCTATTTTCTCATAATCCAATGATAGAACTTTGATAGACTTTGAATATAGCTTATTAGAAAGGAATGAATGTAATGAAAGCATAAGATGATTTATAAATTTTGTTTCTTTTTAATTGTGATATTTCTACATTATTTTGAGCACTTATTCTTGATCGTTAAGATGCATAAATGTTTAGTTAATGCTTATATATAGATGGAATTACATTGATCTTTAAAGTTATGTTCTAATTTTAGAATTGGTTTGTGCATCTCTTACATTAATGTGCCTACCTTTTGAATTATTGTCTTTATCTTTCTACCTTATGCTACGTGCATAAGGATTAAATAAATGTAATATGAGAGCTATGTTAGATTGGAAATGATGGGTGGAGTTTGAAAGTAGAAGATAGCAAGCAAAAGTTGAAAACAACTTGAAATCATAAAGTTGCTTGAATTTTGTTGTGAAGAAAATTTTGAAAAAGAAGAAAGTGAAAAAGAAAATTTGTGAAAATTTTGAAAGCTACAAAGAAAGAAAAATCTAAGTTTAGGTGAAAGCTCTTAAAATTAAAAATATCTTAAGCAATGCACTTTTAAGGTTTATTGAGCCTAAGCTTTCCTTTATCATACCTTAACCCTAGCCTGACATTACAAGCTTAATAAAGATCTATTGATATTTGGTTAGCTATGGCCACATTAGTGGAGAGAGTATGTGAAAAGCAAACTTATGAAATTTGTGCATGCTTTAAGGTAATATGTTAATTTCATATTTGCATAACTTTAATTGAATGTCTTGTATTGATATGAGATAGATTATTCACACACATAGAAATTTGCAATTGGAAAGGAGCTTAATCATGAATGATTCTTATGTTTATTCTATGCTTATGATTTTCTCTAAGTTATATTCATTATGCAATTTTTGAGTATTTATGAGAATTTGATTATTGGAAGTTTGTATGATTGATGCAAGCATGTGTATATTGATCAAGCTTAGTTTTATTTTGCTTGAGGACAAGTAAAAATTCAAGTCTGGGGGTTTGATAACTTTATGAAATAGAGTTATTTTTTGTGCTTAATTTTATGAATTTTGATTAGTACTTAGTAAAATAATTTAATTTCCCTCATTAATTTGTTTAATTTATGCTTATGTAGGAAAAAGTTTAGAAAAATTGGAAAAAAGATGAATTTGAAGACAAATTGGCTAGAATTTGAAGAAAAATTGGCTAGAATTTGGAGTTAAAATGCATAGAATATCTTGAGATTGTGAATACTATTTTTCTTAATGCCTACAATTGCACAGATTGTAATCAAGTAATAGTAATGATGAAAGTAGAGAATCATCCCATAAGGATTATAGAATTGAATTGTTGGGTGGATTCAAGTACCAAAGTCGACAAACTAAACTCTTATATTTAAACCAATAGAAACTTGATTTGATTTGTAACTAAAAATAAACAAAAACATATAAAGAAAGATTTATAGCCCTAGATCTACTTAACCAACTGTCACTTCGCAAGTGTTAGATTTGGCTGAATGAAACTATATCTAAAGAACAAAGATTTAAAACTTGAAAACAATAGCAAATTGGGATTACTAAATAGAATGAATCATAAAAGAACAACTGAAACAAAATAGCATGAAAATCAAGACTTCTATTAAAGAAATTAAGAAAGGTCGAATACTGTAAAGCATAAAAAAACTTGAAAAACCAATTGTAACAAAAAAAAGCTTTTAACGAAAATAGATCTTAAAATTAAAAATGCTTGTATTGAAAGAAGATTTAAGAAAATAAGAGTTTCTGTAATTGCTAATCTATCACCTTAGCCTAATACAAGGAAAACCTAAAAGGAAACTAAACATCATTAGAGAAAATTGAAAACAAAAGAGAAGAATGGAATATGGGATGTGGAATACAAGAGTGAACTCTCCTATTTATACTAGTAGGTTTGGCTAAGGGATAGAGATAAAGCTCACAAGTTCACTTTTGTCAAAACACCAAAGGATGAGGTTTATCTTAATCTTTTGAAGAGCCTTGGCTGATCATGCTTCTTTGAATGCAATCTTCGATGTTGATCTTGCATGGCACATATCTTGATCTTGTAATCTTGGTAAGTTTTGGCTAAGCTCAAATTCTAAGACATTGTTGTTGTTCTTCATCCAAACTCTTGAGATTTATTTAGCACAAATCCTTCTTGAAATACAACTGCTTGAATGGTGATCAAAATAGTCATTGTTGAATGAAATCTTCTTTGGCCGAATGCTTCCTAGATTTTTTTTTTTTTATCAAAATTCTTCAAATAACACATGTGCATTGAGAAGTCCTTTTGAACATGGGACAACCAAATCCATGTGGGAGTCATATTGCCATTAGGATTTCTACTTCAAATCAAATTTGGAAATCCTACTTCAAGCCAAATTTGGTTCCATCCTTACATGCTTGGCTAAATCTTGCATGAATGATGCTTGTCTTAATCTTGCATGATCCTTTGTCTGAAAATGAATAGCAATTCTACTCCAAGTAGAGAAACCTATAAATCAAGAAAGCAAACATTAAAAGCACCAAATTCAACCAAAATTTAAAAATTTTCACCCAAATTGAAATTGTAAGTCTATATTTTAAAGTGTTATCAAATTGCATGGAAGAAACAAAACAAAATTAAAATTCTACATTGACCCAAGAGATCAAAATCAACAAGAACTATCCAAGAAGTCATCTTCCATTCAAGAACATTACTCCAAATTGAAGAAGTATTCTACTCTCTATCATGACTACTACCCTTAGGATTCTCAGTTTATAAATAGCTATACTTTCTTTGTTCTTGAATGTATAGCTATATCTAGCTTTAGTTTTCTGTGTTCTTCTAGTTTCTTTCTAGTTCTTTAAACATCTTTAAGCCGTTTTAATCTTCAGATTTTGCAACTCAAATTCCAGTTTTAGTTCCTTGCAAATTTCAATTCAGTTTATTAATTTTAAATTCTGTTCAAGTCCTTTACAATTTGATTTAAATTTCGGTGGTTGCAATCTTTTAATTTAGGTTTATCAAATTTCCAGCATTCAATGCTACTGCATATTTCATTTAAATACACAATTTTAGCCACTGCATATCTTAGAATTAATTTGGGGTTATTTAATTTCATAGTTTTGCATTCTAGTTAATTTTTATTTACTGTTTTAGCTACTGCATTAACTTTTCTGTTCTATTTTAAGTTGCTGCATATAGTTTAGGTTCAGTTTCCTGTTTCTGCATCTTTAAAATTATTCTTCATTTAGTTTAAGATTTTTGCACTTAGTTAAGTTAATAATTCTGCTTTAGATTTAAGTTACTGCATAGTTAAATTAAATTTTGCATAGTTTCTGTTTGCTATTTTTAATTTCTGCACTAGTTAAAGTGGACTGTTTTAGGCAGTGTTGCAATTTTCGATGTCCGAATGTTATTTCAATTCTGTTTTCAGTGTACAGTTTAAGTTTCAGTTGCTGTTTTAGGTTGTTAATTAGCTATTCTTATAGGGTTAAACTAATTTTCTATTTTCAGCATTAGAATTAATTTTTTGCACTTAATTTCAAGATTGTTTTTATTTTCTGCTTCAATTTAATTTAGTGTTTTGCATTGACAATTTGGGTTTCTGTTTACATTTTAATTTCTAGTTATAAGTGCTGTTTTGTTCGGTTTAAGTGTTGCTTAATTTTAAATTCTGTTTTACATGTTTTTAATTTGGATATTAGTGCTATTTGAGTTAGTTAATTGTTGTTTTTATTACTATTTAAGTTGATTAATTTTGGTTTTAATTGAATGTTTTAGTAGTTTAATTCAGCTCTTGTATAATTAGGTAGGTTAAGTTTAACTTGTAGTTTTTCTTAATATGATTAAAAGTGTTCAATTTTGGTACTTAATTTTTTTTATTATAGTCTCCATGGGAATGAACTTATAACTTTATTACTTGATACGATTCTGTGCACTTGCAGATTTTCAATCAAGTTTTTGTTATGAAAAGTTGATTAAGAAAACATTATCATGATTGCCAGCACATTGATTTGGTTTGAAAACAAAGATTTTAAGGGATAAAAAATTTTGAAAAAAATTTTGAAATAATTTGGAACAAAAAAATCCCTTCCCCACACTTGAATTACA
The DNA here is from genome assembly GCF_047325235.1 of Durio zibethinus. Lineage (NCBI taxonomy): Eukaryota > Viridiplantae > Streptophyta > Magnoliopsida > Malvales > Malvaceae > Durio > Durio zibethinus. Next base: position 11,725,615 of record NC_143176.1, read on the forward strand.
CGTTAAAGTAATTGTTAAGGGAAAAGAGATATTACCCTATCTTTGTTCCTTGCTGCTGAATTATTTAGGCTCTTCTAGCTTTTTGAGTCCTCCTTATTCTTACTAACAAAAACAAGAACCAAAATCAAAGCATAGTTGTCTTAAAAAGAACAAATTAACAATGAAATTGTAAAACTTGGGTTGCCTGCCAAGCAACGCTTTAGTTATAGTCTATAGCTAGACTTTTCTCTTCCCAAAGGGTTATGTGATTACCCTACACTTAACACCAACATCCAGCCATTTAATGGTCCTTCTACTTACGACATCTTCAATAATAAACTATAAATGGTGGTGCTCAATGGTTATGGTGAAAGTGGATATGTTTCCCACCCCTAACAATGTCTTATTTATAGCTCTAGTTGGACTAAGGTAAATGGGACTGGTTCTAGTGCTAATGAGAGAGATATCACCATTGAAAATATAGGTATTAGCTCTAAGGTGAAGGATTCCTCCATGGGTGTTATAATCTGAATGAATGCAAAGGATGAGGTTTCTAAGGTTTCAAGCTATGGATTAGAGATTGGGGAAACATTCTCATTATCATCTTCAAAATCTAAGTATCTTAAAAATTTTTCAATCTCATCATCATCCAACTCTTTAACATTATCACCATCACTAGGGTCAATGAGGGATATCTCTAAAGGTTTAAGGAAATCATCGAGTAAGCCTCATCAACATGCTTATCTACTACATTCATTCCAAGATATCATGCATTTGATCTTCATAGAGTTGGGGTAGTGACATGGGTGAACTAAAAGGCTCAAGCTTATATTGAATAGTACTACTATTATGCCTTTTATGAGATTCATATCCCAAAATTGATTCATCATCCTGGAAATCCTCATCACTAAAATGATCACCTACCTCTTCTTCTATCATTTTAACAAATTTTGGCATATCCACCACAATAGGCTCCTCATCAAAATACACCACACATCCTTTTAATTCTTCATTCTCCTCTAAAGCTTGCTCCCATAGTTCTCTTCACTATCCTATCAAAAGGTTGACTCAATATCACTAGATGAAGTATCTTGAGCATGAGTACTAAGGACATTAGTTAATTGCTCAACCGGAACCTCAATGTTTGTAAGTGAAGCAACTTGAGTTTGAAGCATGTTGGCTCAAATTTGAAGAAGGAAAAAAAGCATATTTTCATAAGTTTGGTTTATTTCTTTGTAGGGAGGTGGTGAAGGTGAATGATACTGTATGGATGATGAAAAATGTTGTGGTAATAGATTGTATTATGGTGGTGAGTATAATAGTGGAAAAGAGTATTGTTGTGATGGAAGGTCTATACAATAATTAGGGGCATTCATAGGTGTTGAATTAAATGATCGTCCTCAACTACTCCCCCATTCGTAACAAGGATAATCCTCCTAATCTTTAGTGTAGGTGTTTAAGTAAAAGTTGGATTGTTAGTTATCTTGACATCTATTGCTATAGTAATCCCCACCATAGAAATTATCAAAAGGGCTTTGAATTGAATGGACTTGACTAGGATTAAAATTCCCTTCAAGAGCATCTATGTTTTTTGATAAATAGGCTATTTTGTGACGTTATGGTTGTAATAGGGTCTAAGTCATACCTTTCAGTAGCATTCCTAGCTTTTGGATTCTGAAATGACGGTTGAATGTGCGAATAATCAAATAATGGCTCAACATAGTCCCCAAAGCTTTTAGCCTCACTATAATAAAATTATGACATAAAAAAAGAGAGAGAAATAACAAATTAAAACAAAAAAATAAAATTCTAAACTATAAGAAAAAAGATTTAGTATTGATTCGATTGTCTTGCACTGAAATAACAAAGGAATAACACACATATTGCTTTTAAGTAATAATAGTAGTGAGTGAGTATCATTCCCTCAAGGATTATTTAATGGGTGTTTACAAAACATGTACAAAAAGTAGTCTTTTAACCTTATATTTAAACAAATCAAAACTTGAGTGGAGAGTAGTTAAAACAAAGCTAAAAACTAGCTAAGGTTGTAATGAAAAATAAGTGTGGGCTGAATGGGAAAGCAAATGGCAAGAGTGAAGCCAATGATTCACTAGGGCCAAAAAAAGCTAAATAACATAAAAAAAAAAGGTGAGGAAGTTATGAGGGCTAATTGTAATGCACCACAAGATGGGTGCTTGCTAGCATGTGTGGTGGCCGAACATAAAAGAAATGAAATAATCAAGGTGCAAATAATGTAGATGAAATGGAAAAACAACTAAAATGAATACTTTATAAGAACTTGGTGTGGCCAAATGTAAATAAGAGAGCAAGTTGAATGTAAATAGACTGAAAACAAGAGAACCAAAAGCTTTAAAGAAAACTTAAAAATAAACTTAAGTAATTGTAAGAAAAGTAAAAGAAAGAGATATTTGAAGAAACTTGAAAAGAACTTGTATTGAAAATAAGAAAACTTAAACACAAAAGCTTTTGGCTAGTCTGTCACCCTAGCCTTATGGAACTAGAAAAATACAAGAAAACTAGCCTAAAACTGAAAACTATAAAAAGAAGAAGGAAAGTAGAAAATGGGATGGTTTATAAGTGAGCTAAAGGTGATTAAGAATTTGCAAGTGCACATAATTGAAACAAGTAATATAGAGTAAGTAGAGTATCATTCCCATGAGGATTGTAAATAGAGTGAATCAAGTATTGAAATTTTCTCACCTTTACTTATATTTGGAGAAATCAGAATAAGAATGCAATTACTAAGTAAACTAATCAAAATAGAACTTAAATAATACAATTAAACTTAAAAAATACAATAACAATAAATTAAGATGAAATTAATACTAAACTAATGCAAACAACAAGTAAAAATGTAAATTAAGATGCAACTAACTTAAATTAATCTAACTGAAACTTAAATTATGCAAGAACCTAAAATTGAACCCGAATTATGTTAGATTACTTAAATTGAATGCATGCAACAATGTATAATAAAATCCTAATCATGCAAAGTAAAGTAAACATATAATAATGCAAAAACACTTTAACAACAGCCTAAAGATAAATTCTATATGCTTTGAATTGCATTAAAACTGAAACTAATATAAACAACTTAAGCGACATGCAAATTAAAAATATTAACTTAATTAAATCTTAACCAAATTCAATTAAACCTAAGAACATGCAATCTAACCAAATTTATCTTAACTAACTTAGATAACAGCAAATTAAATCAATCCTAAAGTATTAACATCAAAACTGAATTAGAATTGATTAATCAAAACATGCAAATATCAAATTAAAGAGAAATAGTAGTAAATTGCAAGAACTTAAATTGATTTAAACTAAAAAAGTAAGAACAAAAACAAAATTTGAAACTTAAATTGCTTTGAAAACTAAAAAGAAACTTGAAGAATCTTAAATTACAATAAAAAAAAAAGCTTAAGAACAATAAAAACTTAGAAAACAAGAAAAAAGCTATTAAACTAAAGATTAGTCTATAACCCCAATCATGATTTTTCCTAATGCCTAAGGTATTTATAGAACAAGAATACAAATAATCCTAAAGTTAGAAGGATAAGTAGATGATGGCTAAGGCTTTCTTTAAAAGAAAATAATGCTTTGTAATTACTTTTAAACCCTTGCTAGTCTTTTTGAATAAGAACTTCAACTTAGACTAAGCTTTAGCACTTCTTAGGCCTTTCTTGTATTGGGCTTAAATCTTGAAATCAATTGGTCTTGGATTAGTTTCTTAGCTCTTGGACTTATTCTTTTAGTTGAAGAGTTCTTGGAGAAAAGAGAAGTAAAATTCTAAGTTATGTTCTCCTCACGTGTTGCCCTATTTTTATAGTGTTTTTTTGTCTTCATACGAATCCTATCCTTGGTAAGAATACCCATTCAAAATAAGATTTCCTAGTCAAAATAGGAAAACCTTCTTGAAATAGGAAAACTAAGGGCTATTTGGACTTTTTAAAATATGAATAGAATTTCTATGTCAACATGCCATGTAAGCCTCCAAATCATCTCTCTTGGCCAATGAGAAAAGATCTGCTACCATGTCATCCATTAGTAATCACATGCATGTGCACCTATATAAAACACCATGGATTTGCATTTAAATTGAAATTACACATTTATCCTTTATCATAGCCAAACATCCCTTACACAATTCTTGCATGAATTTTCTAAAATTTTCAACAAGATTTATCAATTCTAACTCCAATAGGTTTGGCAAAGCAAATTCATCAATCCAACTTCAAGATGTACCAAGAATCATTGAAAATTGATCAAGAAACTCCATGATTCTTCAAGATTCACCAAAATTCAATATTTTTTTCAAAATTTCGTACAAAATAAAAAATTAGCACATTACAAGTAAAAACAAACTTATTTTACCAAAACAAAGTAAAAGTAACTTATTTAAACACTGAAGGTAACTTTATTTAATAGAATCAAACCCCAAACTTGAACTTTGCTTGTCCTCAAGCAAAATAAAACTTAGCTAAATGTGAAAACATGCTAGAGATCATCATATAAACTTCCAATATCATATTCTCATAAGTCCACAAAAAATAAGATTCATTTAAGAATAAGTTCCCTTACAATTGGAATTTTCATGTGTGTGTGTGAATATAATCTACCACATATCAATGTAAGACATTTTATTAAAGTTATGCAAACATGAATAATCACATCACCTTAAAGCTTGCAGAAATTTCATAAAATTGCTTTCCACATCTCTTTCCACTAATGTTGCCACACTTAACCAAAGATCAATAGATCTTTTTTAAACTTGTAATGTTAGGCTAGGGTTAAAGTATGATAAAGGAAAATTTAGGTTCAATACACCCTAAACATGCATTACTGTGGAGTTTTTTAATTGATGAGAGAGCTTTCAAGAGAATTATGTACCCTTAAACTTAGATTTTTCTTTCTTCTTTTCGACCTTTTTGCAAACACTATGCATTGTCACTTAATCATTCTTTTTCTTTTTGTTTGAAATTGTTTTTAATCCTTTTCAATTGCTAAAACATACTTTGCACCCTCTTTCTTTTTTTCTTTTACTCCACCCTTTTTTCCCAAAGTAACATAGCTCTCTTACACTACAAGAAAATAAAAAATCAATAGTAGTTTCTTAACGGCATTTTACTTTAAAACACCACTAACTTTCATGGTTTTATAAAGTTCATGACATTTTTGAATAAAATGCCAATAAATATTTGAATAGTAGCATTTGTACTATTAAACGGCACTAAAGAAACAAATTAGTAGTGTTTAGCTACTAAAATGCCTCAAAATAAAATTAAAAAATTAATTAATTATAAATATAAATCTTTTAATGACATTTTAGGTAATAAACACCACTATTAAAAAACAAATAGTGATGTTTTTTAAGGAAAGGCCATTATTGTAAAGAAATTAGTGGCATTTTTAAAGTAAACGTTGCTAAATTTTTTTCCCAAAATTGAACGCCCTTTTTCTTCTTGCGATTTCCTTTCGTTTCCCAAGAAGTTCTCTTGCTAAAAGTTTTCCCTCATAATTGAAACCAGACGAATCCCAATCTTCCATGTTAGCCATCTCTACGCTCTTCGCTCTCTACTTTCCTCGTTGATCTTTAAAACCTTCAAAACAATCAAAATCAGTCTCATAATGGCCTTGGTTCCATAAGCAGGGATAATCTTTTGAAAAACATCTACTTGTCCCCACCACTGCCACCACCTACTTCCAACTCCCACTTGCAATCCTCGGCGCGTCCATCCCTCTCACATAGGTCTTTTTTTTTTTTTTTTATCTTTGTTTGATTACCAAGAAATGTAGGAAACTCATAATAATAAAACTCACAGCTCCATTTTTTTCATTTGTAAAAAAAATGGAAGTCTTAGATTTGTTTTTTCTTTTGATGGAGATGTTCAACTGTTTTAGATCTGTACTTAATTGTTAGATTTTATTTTCTCTTTTACAGATTCTCACATGATTTCATCATTTGAAATTTGAGCTTGATTCAATTTTTTCTCTGTTTTGCTCTTTGATGATAACAAACATTTGAAAAATCAGCACCATAGTTTCCTTTGAAATGTATGATCGAAAGAGTGAGATTTTATTTTATTTTTTTGTGCTTTCTTTGCTTCTTTTCATTCTATTAACGCTTCTATGAATCTATGATTTTTATAAGACTTTGTTGATTTGGTACTTGAAATACGATTTAATTTGCAATCCCTAGAAATTTTAGTGAAATACAAATCTCTAGACAAGGTGTTTCAATAAGCTCTACCGATTTTTAGTGGTTATCATGACTTCTTTTAAGTTAGGAAAGTCTTTCAAGTTTTCTCCAATTTGATTTTAGTATTATCCCAAGTATCTAGAAGAGATATTATTATGAATGCTAACTATGGGTATCTGCACTTCATCACGTTTGCAGTGTGTTCTGGTTGCTATGGTAATCTCTGCTGTTATAAGTATGGTATGCACGAGACAAGCTTATGTTGGAACATTTTTAAAACTAGATTATGCCACATTTTATGCTTCAATGGATGTTGCATCATTAATTTACTATTTGCAATTCTTATTAAATCTACCAGAATAAAAAGAAATTGGTATCCTATAAAGTAATATCATCACTTCGCAAAGAACATATGCAGATCAGATCTTACGAGATTTGCAAAATAATCCAGATATGCGGCTTTAAGTTGTACACATCCTACAGTTGACAAAGAGCCAAAATACCAAGTTCTTTGCCTTGTAAGTTAGTCGTAATAACTATTTGCTTTGTAATCTATAATTACTATTAAGTTAAACTTGCTGAAGGGAATTCTAGTTAAAATTCCTATGTTATGTATGGTGTTTGTTTCTGATAATTTGGTTTTGCTGTTGTAGCTGACTAGTTGATTGATACTTGGGAATAACTTTTTCTAACAAAGGAGTATTGCAAAATACCGTAAGACTAATTTGAAATCATCAATTGCATCTAATGATATCGGGGGCCTTTTTTGTGTGCTTATCTATAGGTTCTTGGAGGTGTTATCAAGTACAAATGGAATGCATAGCCTATTGAATAGCGAGATGGAATGAAAAATTACATTTCTAAAGTATTGTACAAGTAAAAAAGCTCTTGCATTTTCCCTTTAGGACTGGGAATCGTAAAATTTTGTACTTTTTCCCAATTTTGTACTTTTTTTGTTTTTTTGCTATTTGTATATTCATTTTTACATGTACTTTCTCTTGTACTAGTTGTCAAGCAATGAGGCCTCTTTCAAGCGGAAAGGTTGTATGTCAATAAGCTGAATATCATATTGGTTTAGGTATAACTTACTTGCCTCAAAAAAGTATTTCATAAACAAGGGATAGGCTCGCTTTAGAGTTTATTAAGTTTGTGACAAATTACAATGCCTGCACTTGGGGTTATATATGTCATCCTTTTTTATTTTTTTTAGCATGGCAAACTTTACAAGTTGATGGGAAAGCACGATTGTCAATTATGCTATGAACAATCTGTAAGATATTACATGTCTATATGGCATGAGTTGGTCTAGGGAATGTAATTAGGAAATTCAAGCTCTCATGGTCTTTGCTAAAACCTCTTATCCATCCTCATTCTGTGGCTGTTTTTCATTCTAATTCTACTAAAACACCTAGAATAGTGAGATTGTTGAGCTTTCCAATTTAATGGCATTCGGTCATTATATCTCAAATAGGTTGGTTAGATAGAAATCTAACTAAAAAAAGATATTTTAAATCAAAATTGTAATGCTAAACTCTTTGAGGCAATCAATGTTTCTATGTTTCTTAGTGAAAAAGAATAATTGTAAATATTGTCTCTTAGTTGTTTTTTGTTAAAAGGTGTCTCTTAATTGTTTCACTGTAGTTTTTGTGCATAAATAATGGTTCTGTGGAGCTGGATTCATCCATCATGGGTGTTCAGCAAGAGGGAAAAAAGATGGGTGTTCAGCAACATCCTTGAAGCAAGACTACACTGAGATGACTACTACTATAAATGACTAAGAACCTGAACATTCCTCATGCCTAATACGTCATGCTTAATGTCATAACCTGAATATGCCTCTAGTCAAAATCCTAATGACTTTTTAATGTGGCAAGGAATCATGGGATTTAAATAAAAAAATATTATGAAAAACAGTTAGAAAAGAAGGGGTCTTATGGACAATGATATTATGAACCCAGCTGGATCACTCGGCTTTATACTGTTTAAAGCTTTCCAAGTGATTTATAGCCAAATTCTTGAAATAAAAAACTTAATCAAAGATTAAAAAGAATTAATACTAAAAGAAAAGTTTAATGATTGTGGCACAGTGGAACACTTGGGGGTTTTAAGTGGGCATGGGACCAAACTGGTGTTTCACACTTCTCTTTGGTTTGGTGTCTGGTCTGGTCCCCATTTGCATTGCTGTATTTTCTGACTTGTTGGTGGACTTCTCGGGCAAGTGGATTTGTGATGGAATATAATTGCACGTGCTCTGAATTGTTTGTAAGTAGATATTTGAATAGGTCACATTTGATTCTTCTTGAAATTAAGATCAAGTTTTCTTTTTCTAATATAGTTTGGACTTTTTTGTATAAATGAATAGGCTTGCCTGTTCACCCAAGTCTTCAACAAATGACAGCAACATTGGGTAGGGAAGGTCCACTCGGCTGAGATTCTCACGTTTTTGTTTGCATTCAATTTCAAAAATCTGTTTTGAAATTCGTGGTTTTGACCTCTTTATGATTTTTGGATAAGTTCTTGATGATTCTAGCTTGTTTTGAGTCATTTTTTGGTTAAATTCCTAACTCATTGTCTTTAATTTTGAAAACAATTAGCTTCAAATTCCATCCACACGAGTACAAAAAATTCTCCAAACTCACGCCCAAACTCAATTGATAGATTAGTTTTTTTTTTTTTTTTTAATTCGCGGTTTTGACCTCTTGGTGGTTTTTGGATTAGTTCTTGATGAATTCTAATTTGTTTTGAGCCAAATTTTTTTTTTTAGAATCCTAACTCATAGATCTTTAATTATGAAAAAAATTAGCTTCAAATTCCATCCACACAAGTACAGAAAAATCTCCAAATTCACGCCTAAACTCAGTTGACAGATTAGTTCTTTTTGAAATTCGCGGTTTTGACCTCTTTGTGGTTTTTGGATCAGTTCTTGATAAATTCTAGCTTGTTTTGAGCCAAAATTTTTTTGGTTAGAGTCCTAACTCATAGATCTTTAATTATGAAAAATTTGCCTCAAATTCCGTCTACAAAAGTATAGAAAATTCTTCAAAGTCACGCCTAAACTCAGTTGACAGATTAGCTCTTTCCGAAATTTGTGGTTTTGACCTCTTTGTGGTTTTGGATCAGTTCTTGATGAATTTTAGCTTGTTTTGAGCCAAAAGTTTTTTGTTACATTCCTAACTCATAGATATTTAATTCTGGAAAAAAATTAGCTTCAAATTCCTTCCACACAAGTGTAGAAAATTCTCCAAAATCACGCATAAATTCACTTGATAGATTAGTTCTTTGCATGAGTGACAGCATAGCAAGGATCTACTCTCCTTCTTGGCATTTGGTTTGCTTCTTTCTCACTTCACACTCTTAGATTTATCTGTTTACTTGTTATTTTTCAATTGATTGCATTTATTTTCATAAATTTATCTGCTATTTGGATAGATTTCTTTGAACATGCTCTATTTTTCCAGATCTGTGTACTGTTTGAGTTGTTAGTTCAAGGAGCTGGATTTTTTCTTATTTGATGCAATTTCTTTGTTGAAATTTCTGGTAAACTTGTTGATGAATCTTACCTTATCTTAGTTATAGTTCATTCTCCTTAGAAGTTTCTAGATCTAGCTTTTTCTCTCCTTGAATTAGTAAAATTCTGAAGCAACTTAGTTTCTATTTTGATTTGTTTTAGAACTTTCTTGCGATTTCTCTTTAGTTTTTTATTTTCAAATTAGTTTCTATTGTAGTTCTTTACATGCTCTTTTAATTTCCAGCTCGTGCTCCATTAATTTTGCATCATTTAGACCTCGATCAGTAACTTCAAATTCAATTTTCAGATTTTTTTTTTCACTTTTGGTTTCAACTTTCACTTTGAGTTTTTGCATTTTTTGCTTAACATTTGAAGTTCAAACTTGTTCTTACTTTAGTTCTTCACTTGTCTTTGCAATTTTAAGTTTGATTTCATATACTTTTTGCCATTTAAATTTAGTTCTAGTTCATGATTTCGATTTGTCTATAGTAGCTTTGTATTTTCAGTTTGGCAAGTTTAGTTGCATTTTGCATTAGTAAGTATTTATACTTTTTGATATAAAAAATAAGTTATTATTAAGTGTAAAAACTAGTTTTACTTTATTCAGGATTCTTGAGCATGCTAGTGATCGTGGTTGAAAAAATCTTTCATTAAATAGCAATGCACCAAGTCTAAGCGGTCATTAATTTTATACATTTTAAATTTCTTATTAATGTATTGAAATAATTTGAATGTTATTGTATTAAACTTTGTGTTAATGCGCATCGGAAGAAATTATGTATTTTGATATTTAAATATTTATAATATTTAGTTTATGAATTTAAATTTGTTTTTATGAATTTAAAAATATTTATCTATTTTTTATTTAATTATAATAGTGAATATTGAAAGAAAGAAAAAAAAGTAAAATTTCTAATTAAACGACATTTGTAGTAAGAAACACCACTAAATTTAGTGGCATTTGTGTCCAAAAACATTGTTAAATTTTCTCATTTAACTGCGTTTGTGTAAAAAAATGCCTGCTAAATTTAATGGCATTTTTTAACACAAATGCCACTAAATTTCCTCATTTAGCAGTGTATGTGAGTATAAATGCCATTAAATTTAGTGGTGTTTATGCATGAAAACGCCGTCAAATTAGCAGCATTTTTCCCCTATGCTCTTAGTGGCTTTTTTGGCAAATGCTGCAAATCATTTAGTGGCATTTATAAACGCCACTAAAGGTTAAAAAAAAAAAAAACACTACTAAAAGCTTATTTTCTTGTAGTGATATTTTGATTGATTGATCCATATGCACATGGGGTAAGGTAGAAAGATAAAAAAAATAATTCAAAGAGTGACCATTTCATATAGGTTAAAGGCAATGAAAGGTTATATGTATTAGGCTCAAAAAGGATGGCTAAGGATAAAGATATAAAGGTTAGCTTGAAATGCTCAAACAATTCAAAGATGGCCTAAATTATCTCCTCAATTAAGTGTAGTCTATGGTTTTGCCTCAAGAGATGCTCCAACAAATTCTAAAATAAACACATACCTTTAAAGATCAATTTAATCCCATATCTACATAAACTTTAACTAAATATGCATGCATCTCAATGATCAAGATTGAGTGCTCAATAATGTGGAAATATCACAATTAAATAGAAACTAACTCAAGAACTTATCTCATGCTTGCACTACATTCATTTTTTTCTAAAAGCTATAATCAAAGTCAATCAATGTTATCATCATTTGATTATTAGAAAATAAACAAACGAAGCAATATAATTATTCAATGCATGGCCATTTGAGCTCAAAACTAGAAATTTTGAAAAGTTTTGAAAAAGAATTGCACAAACTTTTCTCTCCCCCCAACTTGAATAACACATTGTCATCAATGTGGAAAGATAAAACAATAAAAGCACCAAAGAAAGAGAAATACTCCCCTAATTCACCAAAATTGAATATGGAATGGTAAGAATTATCCATATGCCTCCCATTTTCCTAGCTTTCCTAAGTTCTTGTTCCTACAAAACAAAAGAAAACAAAATAAGCATTTCTTGTCCCTAATGCTATAAGAAAATGGATATTTAGCAACCTTATATTGCAACAATTGAAAATATTGTCGCAAAATATTGGTATATTTACAATTTCTTTTCATAATCATTGCTTAATTGAACTTTTTAATATTTTATGCAATGATAAAATTTATTGTTGTGAATTCCTCTACTATTTATAACAACAACAAATATTTTTTGTGAAAAATTATTTTATTTGTAATGATTTTTCAATGTCATTACTTAAATTATTTTTTAATATTTTATACAATGATAAAAAAGGTTGTTATGAAAAATTTTACCATATTTGTAACGACAACAAAAAGTTATTGCATAAACTTGTTTTATTTGAAACAAATTTTCAAAGTTGTTGCTTAAGTTGTTTTTTTTTTTAATATTTTATACAATGGCAAATACAATTATCACAAATAATTTTATAATATTTGTAACAATAACAAAAAGTTATTACAAAAATTTGTTTTATTTGCAACCATTTTTCAAAGTCATTGCTTAAGTTATTTATACAATGACAAAAAAAAGTTGTTACAAAACATTTTATAATGTTTGCAATGACAATAAAAAATTGTTGTGAAAACTTTTTTTACTTACAACTAATTTTCAAAGTCATTGCTTAAGTTATTTTTAATATTTTATACAACGACAAAAAAAGTTGTGACAACTTTTATAATATTTGTAATGATAACAAAATATGTTGTTAAGAAAACTTTTATCATATTTGTAACAATAAAAACTTATTTTTGTAAAAACGTATTTTATTTACAATGATTTTTTAATGTCGTTACTTAATTTAATTTTTTAATATTTATACAGTGACCAAAAAATTGTTACGAAAATTTTATCATATTTGTAATAATAAAAATTTATTTTTACACAAACCTATTTTATTTGCAACGATTTTTCAATTAAAAAATATTTTATACAATGATAATTTTTATTATTGCAAATTCTTATTACATTTTGTAGCAAGAAAAAAATTTGTTGGGATATTTAGTTATATTTCTAGTTGCTTTATAGTATTATTGCATACTCAAATATTTTTAGTTTGTAACAATTTTGTAAAAATTTTGCTTAATTAAATGTTTTTAATATTTTATACACAAACAAAAATAATTGTTAAAAAATTTTATTATTTTTTAATTATTTAAAATGTCATTAAAATTAAAACGAAAATTATACTACTATATGTATAAGTAAAATTTATAAATAATTTTTTATCGACAAACTTGTATAAGATAGCGAGCTAACAAATCTTTTTAAGACTTAATTCAATATGCATTTAGTCATTGTCAAATATCATTTGTAATAGTTAGATTTGCAACAAATTTTTTTTAATCATTGTCGAAATAAAAATTTTTAATATTTTTTATAACAACCAAAATATATGTTACGAAATATCTCTCATCTTTTTAAAAGAAAAAAACTTATCATTGCAAAATCTCTTTGATTTGTAACAATTTTTTTGAGCAAAATTGTTAAATATTTTTATCTATTACTTTTATTTTATATTTGTTCATTTTTATAATTATAATTGTGTATTATTTTAAATTACAAATGCTATTTAATTGCTATTTTAAAAATAAAACCTAATAATTGCACAAACAAAAAAAATGAGCAAAACCTCAATAAACTTATAAAAGAATAGCAACTAAGACTACAAAGTAAATTTCTTATTTTTGTTCAAACAAAAAATAGAGATAAAATTGAAATAAAACAAAGTTGAAGAATAGCCAAATTCAATTCGCTTAATATTCTTTTTGAAAAGACATTTGTATTTATTTTGCTATCAAGAGACATTTTTGGAAATATATTAAAAAATTACTATTATTAACAATATAATGTACTAAGTAATAAAAAACATGGAATTAATGCGATTTTCCTTTCAAAATTACAAAATTTGAATTCTTACCTAATTTGCTATATATTTTTTAAATCTTACCTAATTTAATGATATCATTATTACTAACCCATTAAATGGCTCATTTCTCTTTCCTTAATTACTAAATTAAATTTCATTTTATTTTTCATGAGTAATTAGAAGATATGGAAATATATTCATGAGTAATTAGATATTTATTTATTTTCTTATTTTAATTATATTATTGATCAAATTAATTGTATCTTATTTATATAAGGTTAAAATATTGGATATTTAAGAGGTAATAAATGTAATTAATTTTGTCTAACTAATTATTTTTAGGTAATAAAAATATTACTATAAAAGTAATAAAAATACTTTAAATAAATGAAATATGTTTATTAGAGAACACATGATAATTTTTTAAACCCATCTACATTAAAAAATGTTAGCTATCCACATTGAATTATTTCTTTTTTTATAAAAGGCATTGACATTATGTGAAATAATGTCACTAAATTAGAAAAATATTATTTACCAATTAGATTTGTCAAAAAAAAAGTTTTCAATTAAATAGAAAATCAATAAAATTAATGAGTGCATGAGAAATTATTATTGATTAAAATCAAATCAATAATTAAAATTTATTTTGAACTAATAAATGATATAACTTTTTTAGAACACTAAAAAAAATACTAAAATAATAATACATATTTTTATTTTGTATTTTTAATTTTTTCATAGACTATGAAATTGAAAAGTTATTAAAATTTTCTTAGGGCTAGAGTTGCAACTTTACAAAAGCTACATTTTTTAGCACATGTTTTATATTGGAAGTATTGAAAAGAGAGATTGAAAAAAAATGGCAAATCATTTTCTAATTTATAGTTTTCTGGTCCCCATCGCTATCAGTTATTCTTTTCACTGTTAGTGATGTAGTCACTGTTATCCTCTCCATTCCATTGGTGGTTGATGCCTTATCCATTTCTATCTCTCTTTTTTTTTTTATTTTCTTTTTCATTTTATTCTCAAGTTTTTGTTGCCACTATAATCATTAGATATCAACATCAGTGTCATTGTCTCCATCAATGCCACATCTCATCTGTGATGAAAAGAGAAAAGATTAGACTAGAAAAAATAGAGTATGAGACAAAAAAAATACCAAGAAATTGAGTAATAATTTTCATTCATAACCTTGAAATGATCTGTTTTACATATTTATAACTCATTCCCTAAATTACTTGTACCACTATCCCACCATTATGCATAACTATAGCTTATTTCCTAAATTACTCAAACTCCTATCACATGATTACCCATAACTAATCAACACTCTCTTATCCCTAAATTACTCAATAAGGTCCTTATACTTCACGTGACAACTCCCTTAAACTCACTTAACATTCTGCCACAATGTCTTTCATGGTCCAAGCTTTTTTTTTTTTTCCTTTCTGCCCAACTTTATCATTTTTGCAACTAAATGATAACATCACATCATCAAAGTAGCCTTCAATTTTATTTATGCTTAAAGATTGCTAGTTTTAATGTTATTGAATCCTCCTTTAAATTCCTATGAAGATATTAAGTTGCCACTTTTATGATTTCTCCTAAATTTATCGAGAAATTTAGGTTTAGTTATTTGGTTTTATCTTCAATTGTTTTGTTTAATATTTGGCAATTTTAAGTTTTATGGATTGTGGAATTGATGTTTAGAACATATTGTTGTAATTTTTGTAGTACATTACATTCAACTTTAAATTTCCAACATAATTTAAAGTGATATAGGTCAATTTCCTTTTTTTTCTATTAAAAGTGATGTTTGTGTTTGTTTTCTTCTTCCCCCCTTTCTCTTTAGCTACTGATGGAATTTAATTTATGGTACTAAATGCATTGCAAAGTTGTTGAAGTATATGTTTGAAGGTCTATATCACTTAAAAATATTGAAAAGTTTATACATAGATTGGCAAATAGTTGGAAATTATAAGATAATCTATTTAAGTTGAAACACTAGTTGATAGTCCTAGATTGGCTAAATGAACGATAGCTTTTACGGAGTTTGCACCTTCTTCCTATGTAGCTTTACGAGCTTCTATGTATTAAAGTTGTAGTTTATTATGAGATTGCTACCAATCACTTATGCAAATGGGTAAATATATGTTTTATTTTCCCCCTAATTTTAGTTTATTCCAATTTAATATAAGCATGATTAGTTTCTATTGCTACCTGAGACACTATTTTTTATTGTCCAATATGCTAACTAGATTTTCTTATTACTATGAATACTTGTCGTGGTTTTTTTTTTTGGGTTTTTTATTGCTTAATTTCTCATGTCGCTATATATTAGTATATGAGTCATTCTATTGGAAATGAATATGCTAGTTATTACTTTTTTTGTTTTTTCACTTTTCTTTATGAAATCATGAAGGTTATTTGTGTTAATCTCATATTAGTCTCAGCTTAAGCCTTTCAAGTTTTGTTTTTTCCCCTTTAAGATACTAGCTCTAATTCTTTCTATGTTATTTATTCATAACATTGACTTAATTTTTATAAAATTGTGCAAATTGCTAGCCTTAGTTTTTCAAGGTAAGATTTTTTTTATTTGATGATTTGTCACTCTTTGGGCACTGAAGTAATTCTTTTAATCTTTAATTCATAAAATTCTTAAATTGAAAACTCCACCGCTTAAATATGTTTAATATCTGATTTAAACATCTTTTTTCATTATCTTAGTGTGAGGAAATCTATCTTTTATTTAATTTAATATCATTCCACTATTATTGAAAATTGAAATGATTACGTTTTTCTCTATGGGAGAGTGCACAAAGCATCAATTTTTGTTTTTGTATTTTATGCATTGTTTATTCTACTTTATGAGAATTCATTGACCTGTAGTCTTCTGTCAAAAAATGGAAGCCCATTTTTTTTAGTTGTTTCATCCTAATTAATATTCTTGTTACTGGGTAGTCTTGATGCAATAATGTCATGAAATCTCAATTATCTTATTTATAGTATATGATGAACTAGTTTGCTAAGGTTCATTTGTTGGATTATTTAGGAAACCATCAGCACGAAACATTAGGCACATGCTTGCATCTGTAATATTTCGATTACTTGGACGTAGGGCTATGCATGAGGATGTGGACCTATCTTAAAATTTTGTACAGTTGAAGAGGGACAAGAAGCTAGTGACACCTCTTGCATCCTTAGAAATATTAGTTGTCATAATATATAGATCCATAAATCTATAGCTAGACTTAACAAATGGAGTCACCACCAATCTTTTTTACTAGGTGTGATTGGCCACATAAAGAATCTATCCTTTTAAGGACCTCCTAAGCTTGACTAAGGGTCCCTAAAAGAATAGGTTTATGTCTACTAACTAGAATAGCATTTGGGAGTTCGGTTACATGTGAGGAAGGTTATAGCACCCCCACATGCTCATCCAAAGAATGGTACCATATTATTTTAAATTTATCCTTAGGTCTTGAGTCTAATGGTTTCAAATTTTTATGTTGAAATATTGGAATAATTTATAAGATTCTTCCATCAATTAGGTAGAATTCTTAAAATTATTTTCTCACCTCAAGAGTATTCAAGGATCCCATTTGTTTCCATGAAAAGACTCCATTGTAGAAAAAAGGTTTCTTTATTATTCTTTTTTGATGAAAATATATCTAATTATTCCACCATTTGGGCCAAATTAGAAATATTTTCTTTTTTTTTTTAATTTCTAAATTTTTCACAACTTAGGCTTATTTAGAAATTCTCTCTTTGTTTGTTGGATTTCTAAATTTTTCACCATTTGAGTCAATTTAGAAAATTTTTTTTTGAAATTTCTAAATTTTTCATCGTTTGGGCCTATTTAGAAATTATCTCTTTTTTTGTTGGATTTCTAAATTTTTCACCATTTAGGTCAATTTAGAAATATTTTCTCTTTATTTATTTTTTTGTCTTCAGAAGGAAAATAATATGGCAATTATTTTTTTATTGAAATTTCATTTAAATTCTTCTACCATTTGGGACAAATTTAAAGAAATATCTCACCTAGAGATTTCTTAGGAATTTACCATTTGCAATTTCTAAGAATCTCATTGTTGGATAATTATCAAATATTTTCAACCAAATTTTGAAAAGAATACAATTACTTTTATTGAAATTTCATCTAAATTATTCCACAATTTGGGACAAATTTAGAGAAAATTTGTCACCTACAAATCTTTTAGAAATTTACCATTTGAAATTTCTAAGAATCTCATCATTGGGTAATTTGTACTTAATTCCAAAATTTTTATCAATATTTTTTTATTTTTTATTTTTCTTCTTTTTTTTTTGTTTTGAAAATAAATATTAATTATTGTTATTAAAACTTTATCTAAATTATTCCACCATTTGGAAAAAATTTAGACAAAATCTCTCACCTAAGAATTTTATAAAAATTTACCATTTGAAATTTCTATAAATTCCATCATTGGATAATTAATATGTATTCTCAAATTTTATTTTATTTTTTACCTTTTTTATTTTTATTTTTCTAAAATTTAATCATGCAAAAATACTCAAAAAAAATAAATAAAGTGAAAAAATACCTAAAACAGAAGGTGGCTCGACTTTAATGGCTATAGCGCAACTCAACTGTAGGAAGAAAAGCTGGAATAGTTTAAAATGTGGCTTTGCTTAGCTCAGCTTGAGACAAAGATTGAAAAATGTTGTTGAAATCTGAGATTTTTTTAGATATAAAAAAAAAATTTAAAACCCCAAAAAATCTTCGAAAAAATTTCTTGACTGCTTTCTTTGATTTCTGCCTCTTTTCCTAATTTTTTTATGTGTTTGTGTGATCTGTGTGGGCATGTATTTATAGGGTTCTGAATCTGAGAACTCCAATCCATAAAGGAATCCCAATTTCCTTTGAATTCCAACCTTAAACACAACTTCAACTTTACAAACCAATTCCGACAATTTCACACAAAGTCAACAACCTATTTTTTAATTTTTAATTTTTTAATTTTTTTATAGTAAAAATCACAAGTAGACCCTCGAACAAATTGGGATGTCCATACCTGCCTCTCTTTGCACATTTTTTGTGAAATAGGAATTGTACAAAGATGTAGACACCCTTCTTATTCAAATAATCATCCAACACATTCACTCCTTTTTTGTTTTTTTTTTTTTTTTATCTCTAGAATTAATCTTATAGAACCCCAAACAAATTGGGGTGTCTACAACTACTCCTTTTTATGCATTTTCTGTGAAACAAGAATTATGCAAAGGCGTAGACAACCCAATCAACTTAGCACACATTTTTTATTTTTTTTGTTTTTTTGTCTTTTTTTTTAAATGTAAACAAAGCTCCTCTAAATAGAGGCTCAACGACTTTGAAAAATAAAATGCTCCTCTAAACAGAGGCTCAACGACTTTGAAAAATAAAATTCTCCTCTAAACAGAGGCTCAACGACTTTAAAAAAGGCTCAATGAATTTGAAAAATAAAATACTCCTTTAAACAAAGGCATCATGACTTTAAAAAGTAAATTGCTCCTTTAAACAGAGGCATCACGACTTTAAAATGTAAATTGCTCCTCTAAACAGAGGCACCACGACTTTCGAAAATAAATTGCTTATCTAAACAGAGGCACCATAACTTTGAAAAAATAAATTGCTACTCTAAACAGAGGCAACTATAACTTTCGAAAAATAAATTACTCCTTAATAATCATGTCCTGAGGAGTCGTAGATCAAATCTAACGAAATTTGTAATGAAAACTCAAAGATTCACAATTTGAGTTTGAAAGTCAAAGGTTCAGATTCACAAGAACCTTTCAGCTTCACAAGAATTCATTGAAATTTGATTCTTAAAATTTTAGTTTCTCAAGAATCACATTTGCAAATTGCACGACTTGCATCCAACATTTAAAGAATTTCATTTGAATTTTGGAGATTCACATCGAAAAGTTTAAAGCTTATCAATTTAGTTCAAAGGTTCACATTTGACAAATTTGGGATTCACATTGACAAATTTGGGATTCACATCCAAAAGTTCAAAACATTTCATTCTAGTTCGAAGATTCACATTTGATGGACTCTAGGGTTTTACACCTCAAAGATTCTCATTTGAGTTTGAAAATTCACATTCGATAAAATTTGGGTTTCACAACTCAAAGATTCTCATTTGAAATTCAAAGATTCTCATTTGAAATTCAAAAACTTCCATTTGGGAACTTAAAAATTCTCATCAAAAGATTCACAATTAAAATTGTGCATGCAATGAATGTCATAATCAATGATGCAAATGTTTTCTCAATGATGCAAATGCAACAATCCAGATTCTCACAATTCCATATTCTTAACCATGATTGAAATGTTTACTACATAATGCAAATGCATATCCAAACCAAAGTCTTAAACATGCTTTAAAAAAATAATGCCAATGTAATGCATGTAATGTGGATATCAATGTCATGAAATTCTAATCAAAATGTGGTAATATGGTCCTCAAGACTCCACCATCTCATGTTTTCTCCTTATTTCTTCTCAACACTTTGGAACAAGTTTTATCAACTGATCATCATTATTTTCATCACTTGATCACCATTCATAAGTTTCTCAACACTAACAATTCCAGAACAAGTTTCATCCATTGCCCCATATCATTTAATCACAACTCATTGGCTCTTCAATACTAGCAATTTCAGCATAAATTTCATTTATTGACCTACACTATTTTCACCACAATTCACAGGCTTCTCAGTACTAGCCATTTTAGAATAAATTCTATCGTCTAATCCACATTATGTTCATTACTTGGTCACTACTGACAGGCTTCTCAGCATTAGCCATTCCAAAATAAATTTTGCCCATTGATTTTCATCATTTGATCACCTCTCACAAATTATGTTGACCAATCCATCACCACATTCTTGACTTGGTCACACCATGTGTCCTTTCGAATCATCTTTTCAAGTTTTTTTTTTTTACTCTTTATCATCCTGGATTTTTTTTCAAATGAATGCAAAAGTCTTTTAAGCACATTGTCATTCATTAATCAGCATTTCAAATTTTGAGAATTATAATGCAATTAGACATTTTCTCAATTTATTATTGGGATGCAACAATAAGGGAGCACAAGGTGAATTGGGATAAAGGTAATCAATGAAGAACGAGTTTGGTACAAACAAATGGGGAAAGAAACAAGTTGGATGCATGTCATTGACATGAATGATATATCCAAACAATGAATATTCAGACAATTTTGAACATTAATCCAGGATTTTTTTTCAAAAACTTCTTTCCATTAACTGTCGAAATCATTTTGAGCTCATCAAACTTTACCCCAGTTTCGAGAGATCTTCAAATACCTCGATCCTCTATATGCTAGAACTGTCTATTAAACTTTTAACTCAGATGTTTTTTCTACCCAATCACCTTTTTAGGTTTTCAATTTGAGTCTTATTTTTCTCTCTTTTTCATTTTTTTATTTTTTTATTTTTTTATTTTTTTATTTTTTTATTTTTTTCTCTTTTTTATTTTTTTTCCTTTTTTCTTCTTTTTTCATCTTTTCTAATCCATTAGTGGTATCTCTCACATTTCAATTTCTAAAGCAATATAGCATGATTCTATTGTTCCATCATGAACATGCCTTCATTCAATTTGAGCTTTCACAGTTGATCCAAATGGACTTTTAAAAGTTATAATGTAAGCCATGGTGAGGGGTATTAAAAGAAATGGGTAACATAGGCTCAAAACATGTGTTTAAAGGGTTTAAAACCAAAGGATTATTTCTCATCATTCGAAACAACTTGGCATTTTATCCCATTCCACATCATTTCCCTACTTTTTCCTTTTTTCATCTTATTCCATACAAAAAAATTCTTATTATTTTGCCCCAACTTGTTTGTGGCATTTTTCTTTTCTTAGTTTCTTTCATTTTGCTTTTCTTTCTCTCTTTAAGACCTTTTACAATCTTTTGCCTCTTTTTTCTTTTTTCCAAAAAATGCCCTCTAGTGTAGAGGGTGATCCTTGGTTAGAGTTCTTTAGAAAAGAAATCATAATAGGCTCAAAGGGATAGCAATGAATGGTTTTTTAAATGGTAAAAAAAAGATGGCCATTTTTCATCTCAAATGTGAATGCTTTCTTTGAACTTTATCTATTGAACAAAAACAAGCTCATGGATGCAAGACATACTAAACACACTCACCTCAATTACACCCCAATTGATAAGCCTAACCAAAAAGATAGATGCCTTAGGAAACCAATCACTCATTGCTTCTATCCAAGACATTCATAGCCCATTCATCAATTATGAAATCTATGAAGGCCCATGTTTCTCAAATAGGTGCCAATTTAAGGTAGAAACTATACAATATGCCTAATAAGCCAAACCATCTTATAACCCCTATAGCAACATATAACCAAAGTTGGAACAACCATTCTATCTTTTCTTGGAACCAAAGCCAACCAAGCTACTAAAACACCAACTAAACCTCTAACTTTTACTAGAACGAACAAAACCATAATTTATCCCAGGAAAAAAAGCCCAGCCTTAAAAGATGTTCACACAACTCCTGTAGACCTAAAACACCACCATCCAAAGTCAAGCCATCTCCATTAAGAATTTAGAAATCCAAATAGGAAAATTAGCCAATGCTTTAGCAAACCACCTATTAGGATCCTTAGCAATCCAAACATGTGTTAAGGAGAAGTCATCTCATTAAAGACTTTGTTTCTAAAGGTGACATTAAATTGAAAAAGTACCCATAAAGAATAATATTGCTATTCCACTTATTAAATTTATGTCCCAACAAAAACATGATAGGCATGTAATCAAATATGGTATTAGATACGTGAATGATTAGCATTAGTACAAGTGAGAGATTGCTGGTATTTGCCTTTCAAGCCAAATCATATTTTGGCTAAGAGATTGTCATATTTGTAGTACTTTGATACTTATATGATAAAGTCCTTCGAATATAAATAAAGCTTTGCAAGGGAATTACAATTAGATTGTAATTATGATATCATCATTGCATAAAAGTTATATGTTCCAAAATAGTTTCTAGTTAATGTTTTATCAAAAAAGGACATTGACAAAAGTTGTTAAGTCAAGCACATGGTTATGCTCTTACTTATGAAGCAAGCAACCGATCTCATAGGTTGAAGTTTCGATAAACTTTAGATAACATGTGGATGCTTGTTATATGACAAGTTCACTGAACATGACTAGATATGACAATGCTATATGGTAGTTCACATGATAGTTCACATAATGTCTATGGCTACATCCTTATGTGATGGTTGCATAAATGATCCTTTGACTTAAGATTACTTATGATGTTAATGTTAGACTTTGACTTTAGTTATGGTTCTAACCAAAAATGCTCTAATCAATATTGTTAGGTATAAAATAAGGCATATGAAGATGCATCAAGTAATTAAGACATGATCCATCGCCTTGTGTGATCAAAAGAGTATCTCAACTAGTTTGGATAGAATTAACAAGAGAAATCTTTGGCCAAAGTGAAAAAAAAGTTTAAAATTATTTTAAAACTTATTTGTGAGTTAATGTCAAGGATAAGACTTAACATGGTTGAACATGATTGATAGTAAACCGTACTCAATGTTCAAACAAAAATACTATGTGATGAAAGGATATTAATTATACATTAAGATCATTCATATTGACTTTTCTTTAGTAATTGAGGATCATAGCAATAAAGCTAACACTAATCATGATCTATAAACATATGATTGGCTAATTAGAGAATTAGTGATGAAGCAAAATAGATTGTTTCATCAATAGCCAAATACTAAAGCTCATAATGCTTGTATTTATGGCCAATATGCTAAAAAACCTAATGGGTCACACTCAATAAGACAATTGTAAAAGACTAAAATTGGGACAAATTAAGTTGGATTTAATTTGTTTTTGTTATGACCAGAAACTAAAGGAAATAAAACAAGAGAGAGTCACTTTTCTTGTTTAGACTATTTAGCCAAGCATAGGGTATTTATGAAAATATACATGCCTTGCATTAAACTTAATGTAGCCAAATGTCCTTCTATAAAAGAATATCAAGCCACTGCCCTTTCAAAAAGTAATACTCAAGGAAAACACAAAGTATACTTGATGCAAAATTAAGCTAAGAAAATATAAGCAAAAACTTAAGAGAAAATAAGAGGCGCAAACACCTACTAGTTAGAGTGTGGTTATGTTCTACCATAACTTAGAGAAGGTTTTTTCACAACTGTTCGCATGGATTACTATGGAGACTAAAATCTTGCATAGGTTTTTAGTGTGAGAAACTATTTGGAAGATCACCGACTTGAACCAAAAGAGTTTTGACATTCAAGGTAGCACCCATAGTCAAAACCCATTTGTGCTTGTATAAATTGTATGTTTTTATGATCTTGCTAATTGATCTTAGCTTCAAGGAATTAAAAATTTTAAAGTTTCACTATTTTAACTTTGATTATTGATGCTTAATTCCTTTTAAGTAGTATTAGAGCCTTGTCAATATATATCATACAACTTAGAAGTTTGTTTGGTTGTTTATAATATCAAAACTGTTTTGGTTGCAATCTATTACTATGATGTAGAGGCTAGAAAATTAATTTTTTTCTATATTATTTATATTGGATTCTTTTAAAATATCAAAGCATGATGTGTTAGATGATTAGGTATGAATTTTATGATTTTTGGACATGGTTTGCATACTTTATGAATTTTTTGTTTGCAATCTATCCATATCAAGAAAATTTTACTATAGTGTTATTGCAAAAATTGTTTCTCACTTTAGGGATATTATTTGGCTACAAAATTTTAACATATGAAAATAGACATATTGATCATTGTGTTAAAGCATGAGAATTTTTGGAGTTGATTTGGTTATTCAAAAGTTGATGACAAGTTCAGCCTAGAAATCTGTCAATGGTAGCTAGGCATGTATAATATGCATATGATGCATAATTACCCTAATATGATCATGGTAATTGGTTTTCTTGATGCAACCGGTATTCTTAAATGTTAAAAGACTTGTTTAAACTAGCTTTTGTGAAACCTTTAATGAAAAATGGATGGTTTTAGGTACCTAAAACATGAAGTAGTCTAAAGAAGATAACTGTATATACCCAAAAAAAATCTTATAATCATAGTTTGCACATAGAGCCTTCTTTAGAATCACAACATCAAGCCTTCTTTAGAATCACAACATCAATCTATTAATCATATTATAAATGGTTTTGTTCATTTATCTACTTCATTTTTTAAAAAAAATTATTTGTGAAAGGTGATAAAATAGAAGATAAAATAGATAATATAGCCATAAATTAGAACAAAAATCACAAACCAATGATTTAGGACCCCTTTATTATGGAAATTCTATTATGACTCTTAATAATGACAAACCTTTATCTTCTACCTCAGAACATTACTCTAAATAAGAGAAAATAGACTTTCAGTCATACAAAAATTTGATTGAACATTTGAAACTTAAAATGGAAAAATCAAAGGATCCTAAACAAAGGATTGAATATTTAAACATGATTGAAGAACTTTATGAAACACATAAAGAAATATCCAAAAAATTTAGTTATCATTAAATGCTAAATTATAATACAACTGATGAAAGTAATGATGATCAAGATAACATCCTAGCTACTAACCTAGTAGTGAAAAATGAAGTTAATGTATCTAACACAGATACAAAGTCAAAAACTTTTGAACAAACAGAAAAAGAAACAAAATCCAATCCATAAAAAGTGGATCATGGTAAAAGAAAAGTTGGTGAAGTTCCTAACCCAAAAACTGATTATTTACAAAGTTTTCCAGATATGTTTAATCCAAACATTCTATAACAACATCAACCATCTCTTTTAAAATAGGATGAGATAAAACAAATAGACCCAGGGCAAACATCTCAAAATTCTAGTTCTATGAATGTAGAAACTCTAAATAAGAGAATTGTAGCTACGGGGGTTACATATTTAGACTTAACTAAAGTCTTTATATCTAGCTATGGAAAAACCATAGAAGATTGGGCACAATCTATGTCCATTGTAGTATCCAACTATAAAGATACTTGGATAAAAGAAAGTTTTTAAATTATTTCTATTACACCTGGTAAGGTGATGTTTTTATAGTTTTTAAAAAAGTGGGATAACTTTGAATTAGGAAAGACCCAAAAAGTGAATCTTTTTAATTAGATTACAGCAATCTGCAATTTATTTAAAGGTCTAACCTAGATCTTAAAAAATGAATTTTGTGGCAAAATAAAAAAATCTGATTCAAACAATGAAGCTCGATACATCATGTTAAAAATAAATTTATGCAACATCATAAATCTTGATGATTACTCAAAAAGATATACAAGTGGATATCAAAAACTGGAGGAAGAATATTCAACATTTTGGAAAGAACAATATTTTCACAAACTTCTCTTACTATGGGATGAATTATGCTTACAAAATTATTCTACTAATTTAGAATTACGTATTAAAAAATCTACTGGAAGCACTAGTACTAGTACTAATAATATTTCTCTTTATGATACTCTAGTAAATAAAGTTAATTATATTGAAAAATAGGTTATTAAATACTATATTAAACAAAAGGTAGCAAAACAAGTCAAAAGCAAACTTAGTGACAAACAATGCACTAATATTTTAGAAAATGAATTTGAATTTGGCTATAAACAGCAAACCAAAAAATATTTTCGAAAACACAAAAAACAAAAAGGTATATTATGAAAAAATAGAAACCTAAAAACAAGGTTACCATAGGTAAAAAATTTGTTGTTAGAAAAAAAACTTCTAATAAACAAAAATGCAAATGTTTTATTTGTGAAAAAGAAGGTCATATAGCACCTAATTGTCCTTAAAAAGGAAATAGTGCTAAAAAAGCTATTCAAACTCTCAAAATATAAGATTTATCAATATGTTTTGCAAAGATTTATCTTATGAAGAAATCTTCTATGAACTAATTTTTTATTCTAAATCAAATAATTTTGATAGTGAAACAGAATATATTTTTATGATGAATACTATTTCTAATCAAGAAAAAGTATCAAAAACATCTTCAGTCACTCTACTATTGAAAACATAAGAGATGACTTCTCTTAGAGATGTTATATGAGAAACACAATTTTTATCCGATGAACAAATTTCAAAAATGCAAATCATCAAAAAAGATGATATTTATAAAGCTACTTTTTTCAATAAAATTTTAACCTTGGATAAAACATCACATTGAAAAAATTAGTGGTGATAGAATAGCAAATGATTCTAAATAAGGATCAGTAGATATACCTTTATTTACAAAAGAAAAACTCAAAAAAAATTTAACAAAATACCCTGAAGTAAGATAGATACATATAGGAGTTATTATGATCACCATAAAACCCTTTTTTATCTCTAGAAAAGACATTCCAATATTAGCTGTTTTAATAAATAAATGTTTTTCAAATTTGGTTAATTCCGTAATCAGTGGAATTCAATCAAAATTAATGCCAGGACCTCTAATTGAACAACAATTAGATCCTATTGAAAATCTAGAAGGATTGTATATAGTGATTCAAAAATTCATCAATCCCAATAAATATTAATTCCAATCAGGGATTTTAATGATGTAATATGTGAAGTCCTCGATTAATGAAGTAACCTAGCCAAATTATTGAAAGATCTCTATACAAACTGATGGGTGAATGATTCTTGTTCAAATAACATATTCTTTTCCAAGAACAACTTTTTCTTTACAAGATCCAACAACATTAGAGTTGCTAACAAAGTTATCTATAATGGAAGACTTAGACCATCCCTAGCATTTGTTATTCCAATACCAAGAAGGTTGGAATTTGTGGAACAAATCCAAAACTAATTCTCCCTAATCATTTTAACTAAAGGATGAAGAATTAGTTAATTTGGAAAATATCCAAGAAGGATAAGCCATCGACAAAGCCAAGACAACTCAATGATCAACTTTTTAACCTATAGCAAACAAAATTCAAAAAAATAAAAAAGACAACTAGTCACTATAGCTATAGTAAAAGTTGTTAATAATAATTAAAGTTGTCCTTTATACTTTATAACCTAACCAAGGTTAGTGTAATTGTACCTCATAATCTAACCATGGTTAATCCTTCTATAAATAAACCCTTCTGATCTCTTAAGAAGGCAGAGTCTTCTAGGAGCTTACTCGCACTCCACACTTCTATTATCTTTCTCACATTCCTCTTAAATTTCCTCTTTCACCTTCTTTTCTAAATTCCTTATTTTCCTTTTTGATCCTTACTTTTTCAATATAAAGTTTGTTTTTCTTTGTCTGTAAATGGTATCAAAGCTTGTTTAGAAATAGCGTATATTTTGTTTCAAAAATTTATATATATAAAGAAAGTTTAAAGTGCCACTATCTTGTAAGTTTTTTGTTTCTTTACTATTTATTTTCTTATAACTGTTTTATGGTTTCACTAAGATTTTAATGAAAATGTACTTGGTAATTAGTATTGGGAATCTTAGGAAACTTTGTTCACCAAAATTTCATGATTTGCTTTCTTGATCCAAGTTTAGTAGACTATTTTTGTAAAAGTCAAAGTAATTGTTACTTGTGATTGAAGAATCATGATCAAAGGCATAAGAAAGCTTGGGAGAGAGTTTAGAACTCTTTGATAGTGGCTAGTAGGGGTGGCATAGCTTTTTATGGCCAAAACTATCAAGTTGCCATAAATACTTCCCTAGCTCCAACTTGTTTCCTATTTTGGATAGGTTTTCGGCCAAGCTTTAGTTTGATGATAATTCTTGTTGAATTTAGATTTGTAAATTGTTTAGGTTTAAGAAATAGAAAACAAGTTTAAATAGGAAAAATCCAAATTAAATTGGACTTTCTAAATTGTTTGGAACTTCTAATTAACAAGAAACTATTTCAATACAACACCTTGTTGGACTAGGAAATTCCAAATGCATGTATTTTGGCTTGATTTTAATTAATTGGCATTCCCAAAATGGTTTAAAGTGATGTTAACCATGTTATATTAAAATCTAAGTAAAATTATGATTTCTTAATTGTTTAAGAAATTATGATTGCAAATTACATATTCCTAAGATATTAGTTAGATATATTTGGCCAAACTAGCTAAAAATGCCTATGCCTTACATTATATTGAGTTGAACTGATTATTGATATATGATATTGATATTGATTCATAGAATAGATGTGCAAGATCATGAATTTGAACCAAACATGATAATTATTATAGTATGCATGTTATTTATGACATAAATATCATGTATGCTGTGTTGATTTACTATTGTACATGCTAGAAATTATATGTGACTAATGCCATGTATAACTGTGAGATGAGATTACATGTACTGGATATTGTCATAACGATTTTAGGGGACCACTAGACAAATTAAGAACAAAAAAAAGTCACTACCCATCTTTTTGGCTAGGTGTGATTGGCCACCTATTAAAATTTATCCTTTTAATAAAAATTTTATAATTAATTAAAACTTTATTAAAAAGATAATTTTTGGATCTACGAAAACAGTTTGGGTAAGAGAGTTAGTTACATATGGGGAAGAATTAGCATCCCCGTTGTGCCCGTTTAGGATGGCACCAATTAATTATTTGTTATCTTTTAATATTGACTAAAATGATCTGAATTTTGGTATTTAAAATTTAATTTTCTTTATTTTCTTAATTGTAAAAAAACATATTTATTATTTTTATTAGTATGCTTGAAAAATAAATAAGAACCTTACTTATTGAAAAATTCCTAAAAATACTCCGATACTCGAGCAATATAAAAAAGAACCATCTCACCTAAGAAATTTTTAAAAATCATGACATGAAATTCTCAAAAATCTTATCCTCGGTAGTTCATATTTATTTCTAATATTTATATTAAAAATTTGTAAAGTATAACATCTATAGTTTAAAATCAAATAATATTTTCTAAAAAATCATTTTTATGCCATTTAAAAAAATGAAAAATCTTTCTTGAAAATTAATCTAAATGCTCCAATACATTGACGACATTTTAGATAAATTTTCTTATCTAAAGACTCCAAAAAAATTACTACTCAGATTTCTTTTTAATCTCATCCTTAGAGATTTTTCATTTGCTTTTATATAAAACAAAACAAGTAATAATATTGTTATCTAGAAATTTATTTTAAAAAAGCATATTTTTATCTAAAAGAGTTTTCAAATTAAAGAAAATAATGATAACATGGGGGTTTTTGTTATTGAAAAGAAACTTCTAAATATTTCAATACTTTTATAATTTTTAGTAGTCTTCCCTCACCTAAGAAATTCTTGAGAATTAGTACTCAGACTTCTTGGAATCCCATCATCAAAAATTTTCTTTTAATTACACTTAAGATCACATAATGCAAAACATTAAAGCAAAATATGCTTCCAAAAAAATATAATATTTATCATTTCTTCATTACTTGTTTCAATTTTGTTTTAATCTTTTTAATTATTTCACAATTATCAATAAGAATTTTTGAAAGGAACAAAGTAAATAAAATCTTTTATTGAAAATTTTTCTAGATACCTTGATACTTTGGTGGTGTTTTAAAAGAATTTTCTCACCTAGGAATTTCTTAGGAATCTCTACTTGGACTTCTTTAAAATCCCTTCCTTAGAGATTGCATTTACTTTTTCCTTTCTTATTTAATTTTATTCTAGTTCTAATTTTTAATGAATTAAATTTTTTTGGAAGGATAAAATTAATTAATCACTATATTCACATATTATTATATTAATCTCATTATTGAAAGAGTAATTATACATTATTTTATTATCATCTAATATATTTTTAGGAATATAGATGAATGAAAATCTTTTGTATTGAAAATTTTCTAAATATTCCATTACTTTGGTAGTATTTTTAGAAAAATATTCTTACCTAGAGATTTTAAGGAATCACTGCTCAG
This sequence comes from Durio zibethinus, assembly GCF_047325235.1. NCBI lineage: Eukaryota > Viridiplantae > Streptophyta > Magnoliopsida > Malvales > Malvaceae > Durio > Durio zibethinus. Next base: position 11,756,164 of record NC_143176.1, read on the forward strand.
ACTTCCTTAAAATCGTATCCTCAATAATTTTTCCATTTAATTATTAGTATTATTATGTTCTTTACTTTTTATCACAAATTTAAAGAATGTGGAAAATAAAGTGTATCACAAACAAATTAGAATATGAAGCATTAAACTGCATCAAATTAAAATAGGCATATGCATCTAATTATTGAAAAAAATTAAATCGTAAATTTAACTTAAGTAATACAAAAGAGATGTATATGGGCCTTAAAAAATTGTTAAATTACCCATATCCAAGATTTATCAAGCCCAAAGCAATAAACAAACATAGTAGTATGCTTCTAAATAAAGGAAAGACTTTGGACTTTCTCTTCCTCCTTGGATGACTTTCATGTAGAAAGAACAAAAACATGTAAACAACCAGCCTATAGTTCTTGGTTTCTATGAATGGCCTTATGTCAAGGTATCAAACATGACCCATATGCAAAATAGGACCCATATCCAAAGACAACATGCATGGAATGATGAAGCACCAATTTTCCTTAAAACATGGTAAGCTAACTATGTACATGAACAACACGCATAGAAAAGAAAGCAACCAACTCTTAGCTTGCATACAACAAACCCAAATGGCAATTATCAAATGAGAAGAGACTTTAAAATTTTTCAAAATAAATGTGAGCTATGATAATTTCAAAAAGATACAACCCAAGGAAGAAAGTTTTGGGTTTACATAATAATAAAAGAAAAGAAAAAAACTTTGGAATCGGTTTTGGGTATCAACAAAAATATAAGTTTTTTAACCTTTCAAATAACATTAAGACTTATTCCTTAAAACTTTAGTTCCATGGGATTTCTAGACCATTATGATTTGAAAGCTTTTTTTTTTAATAATTTGATGAGAGTCATAGGTGAGCAGGATGGCAAGCATAATCTCAAGTTATCATAGGAACAAAAGAATATATGAACACCACACTCATGTAACGAAAAGAAAATAGAAAAATGAATGCTTGCTAGGTCTGGAATGCAACTCAGTTTCTTGTAAGCAAATCATGCATGTAACGGAGCTTTAGACTTTAACCCACACACTTCAAACGCAAGAAAAACAACATGAAAGAGCATAAACTTTAGTGTTCATGTGGGTCATTCACTCACAAAAATAATAATCCAAAAAACTGACCTTTACATTTGTTTCCGTTAACAACCCATCACTCCCTGTTTTAGAATACATTTTCGATCATAGAAAAAAACTTTCTTTCCTCTTCTTTTTCTATGTTAAAGTTGAGAATCATGGACTTAAAACACTACTCAGAAAGTCTAGAAACAGGGATCATCCATAGCCGAAAGTTCTAAATTTTTTGAATAAGTTTTCTCATTCTTTATGCCTAAAAAACATGTTTATCTTCCTTAAACCAGCTTATATTGAACATGAAATAACATAAGATTCCTAAACTTTTATATGGAAAATGTATATCAGCTAGTTAAAAAAGGTATGTCATTACCTTTTTATCAGTTTCAACAAAGTTGTATTCTTTCTTTCTATAAGCTTCCCAAGCTTCATTTTTCTTTTTCCTTGTTCTTTGCCTAAAAACATTTTCTTATGTTGCTTTCAAATTGCTTCCTCTTTTTTTACTTTTTTTTCCCCAAAAAAAAAAAAGGGAAGACCCTCAACTCCCTTTTTTGCATCCTTTTTTGTGCTTTTTCTTTAAATAGAGTTTTTTTTTAAAGAAAACCTTTTCCTTGGTTGCTTTTTCTTCCTTTTTTAGAAAACTTCCAACTTTAAAAAACAAACCTCTCAAACTACTCCTTTAAGAAAAAAAAAACTCATCCTCTTTGCTATTTTTTTTCTTTTTAGATCTTTTTCTCCTGAAAAAAGCGCTCTAGACTCCTCCCGAAAACCCCTTTTCATCCCTTCTTTTATAAAGAAGAAAACTCCTCAAAATATCTTTGAAAGATTGAATATAGGCCCTTTGATCAAATCTCATCCAAGGGCCAAAGTTCTTTTTTTTTTCTTAAAAAGCAATCTTTAGCCATTGTATCAAAATTTAATTTGAGATCTACTAGTCCCTATTATTCACTGTAAAGGTTGGAATTTTATAGCCTTTAAACCAAATGAAAGACCATTTTACCCTTAGTTCAAAGTTTTTGGTATTTAGGCTATTTTCTTATGAATCAATATTCTCATGCTTATTTTTAAGATTTTAAAGGACCAATAATTATGAAATATTATAAAATTAAGATCTAAAAATTTTCATAAAAATTTGGGTATTGCTGTGATTTCAAATGCACCAAAAAACATCAAATATTATAAAATTATGATCTAAAAAATTTCATAAAAAACTGACCTAGGAAAGGTCAAATTACGAAAATACCCTAAAATAGCATTTTGATAATTTCACACCTCCCAAACTGTGATTTAGGTTTCTATTGCATCAAAAACCAATAAAAAATATTCAACTATGATCTAGAAGTTTTTACAAAAATTCTAACTCGAGAAAGTTAAATTATGAAAATACCTCAAGAGGGCATTTTGGTAATTTTGTACTTTCCCATGTGCAATAAAAATTTTTAGTGTTTTAAAAATCACCAAATTTACCTTTAAACAATATTGATTCCAATTAGGTTGTGAATTTTAAGGATTGACCCCGGTTCTAACTATTTTGACCAAGTTATGTAATTTTGACTTTCTTTGACTAATTTTAACTCTATTGACCAAGTTTGACTGAATTTGACTAGAGTTGACTTTGAGATTTACTTGTTTCATATATTCTTTATTTCCCATTCATCCATGTAAAATGCTATCATCCATATAAATCCCACACAAAAGAGTTTGACAATAACCATATGAATTTCTTTTTCCTTTGTTTATTATAAGCCTAAATATCAATGCATTTTATTGGCTCTTAGATGGACCGTTTATGGGGCTTCAAATATGCTTTGTTTATGTCTCTAAATGGGCCAACTTGTGGGCTCTTTATGGGTTGTAAATAGGTATGGGTCAACCATGCTAAAATTGTTCTGGACAAAATTCAATGTCGACAACTGCTCCTCTATGCATATTTTTGAAAATCAGAAATAATACAAAGATGTAGACAACAATTTTGTCTAAATGATGCTTTTGAGAGTTTTTTTTTTTACTTTTTTTGTGTCTATTTTTTCTTGATTTTTGTTTGGTTTTGTTTTTTCCTTATTTTTTTGCTTTTTCTTTTTACTTTACTTTTTAAAATTTGTTTGACAATGGCTTCCCCCAAATAGAGGCTTTAAAACTTTAAAATGTTGCCTAAAAATGGCTCTTCATAAACAAAGGCTTTGAAATTTCAAAATCTTACATGAAAATGGCTTGTATGAAAATGGCACCTCCCAAACAGCGACTTTGAAACTTTAAAATCTTGTTTGAAAGTGGCTCCCCCTAAACAAAGGCTTTAAAGCTTTTAAAGGATTTGAAACTTTAAAAGATCTTGTGTTCTGCCTAGAGGTCTAGGAGATTATGCCTTGAGATCTTACAAATCTTTGAATGCTCCCCATATAATAGGCATTGAAACTTTGAAATTTTAAAATATTTTACCCAAAAGTCTTGAAAATTATCTGGGGTGCCAGTTTGACTGGGCTAGTTTGATCTATGTGCCAGGTAGACTAGGCTTGGTGTATCAGCTAAACTGGGCTTAGGATGATAGCTATTCTGGCTTTATAGTGCCAACTAATATGGGCTTTAGGTGCCAACTAATTTAGGCTTAAAATCTTAATAGTACCAGCTAAGATGGGCTTAAATTTTATCTTGTATCATATCTCATTTTTTTCATTCATTTTTTTAACAACCCTTCTATTTTTTGCAAATCATTTTTCTTTCAACTCTTCAAACCTTTTTGACATTTTGGTCACTTGTCAAACTATTTTTTTCCTTATTTTTGTTGTTATTTCTTTTTCATCTTTTTTATTACAAACTTCTTTCCCTCACTTTGCCCCTTTTTTTTTCTTTTTCATTCACTTTTTTTGGTTCTTTTCCTTTTTTTTCTAATATTTACAAAGTTGACAAACGCACTTATGATACAAATGTCTATTTTTGTCAAATAATGTAAATGCAAGAATGTGAATGCTTGATGTAAATATAAGTGACTTTCGTAATACAAATGCCAATGTTCCTTTCATGTAAATGCCCTTACAAATACTTTTTCTTTGATACAAATTCCATGATACAAATACACGTCTTTCTTATATTGCAAATGCAAATGCCTTGGTTAGGATGCAGATGATGTAAATGCAAATGTCATTCTCATGATTCACATGTAAGTGTGAATGCAAGAGATGTAAATGTGAATGTCCCTTTTATGATATAGATGCGAATGTGAATATCTTTCTTAAGATGCACATGTCAGTGTGACTGTAAGTGATACCAATGCGAATGTTTATTTTTTTTTGTTATTTATTTATTCTTTTTTTTTCAGCATGTAGATCCAATATCTTTCTCATAATACACATGTAAGTGGTGCTAATGTGAATGCCATTTCTCATTTTTTTCTTTTTGTAATTTATAGGTCAAATGTTTTTCTTATGATGCAAATGTGAATGTTTTTTTCATGATGTACATGCAAATGATGCAAATGTGAATGTCTTTTTTTTTTGTTTTGCTTTTTGTAATTCGTATGTCAAATGTCTTTTTTATTATGCATACATAAGTGATGCAAATGCATTTTTTTCTTTTTTTTCTTTTTTTTTTGAAAAATCATTGTTCAAATTTTTTATATTTACCTTTTACCAAAAATGATCTTAGTATTTTATACAAAATGCTCAACTAATCTCTAAAATTTTCAAAGTAATCACAAAATTGCCCCATATAAATTGTTTTCGTAATCAATGAGACAAATTAAAAAAACATAACTTTCGAATATCTTACAAATTGATGATTACTATTTGAAAAACTTGTGGATGGGGTGATTGACAATTCAAATTTTCACTGGTGGGCATATTTTGATTAATGCTTGATAAGGGTTGCAAGTATTTCACTTGGGCTCACAAAAGAGATAATTTTTCTAAAATAGCTTTTTTTATTGAAAACATGATATTTTAATGTGTGTCAAAACTAATAATTATTTTTTAAAAAAGATTTGAAAAGAGAAAAAAGCTAGTTTTTATTTTCACACTTTGGTGAGATGCAAAGTCTTTAATGGGTGCTGATCCTTCAAAAGGTTATGCGTCGTGATTTTTTATTCTTGATAGAACCTTGGAACTCTAAAATTTTTTGGAGGCCTAAAAAATGGCTCTAGCTCTAACGTCCTTTTTAGGTTTTCACCTTAGAGCTATATTTTCTAACCATGAAAAACTTGGTAAAATCTTGTCAAATAATAGCTGTATAGAAATTTTCAAGGACATAGCTTTTCAATTCAAGTGTCCACATTTAATCAAAATGGACTTTTCAAGGTATGTAATGTAGGCCAAGGTTGAAGGTTCTAAAAGAATAGATAAATAGGCTTAAAATATATTATTCAAGGTAATTAGGCCAAGGATCTTATAGAGCATTCTTTGGATGAAAAGCCATGTGTCTTTCTTTCTTTGCTCTTTCTTTCTTTCTTTTCTTTTTCGAAAACATTTGACTTTAACTTTAGCATTCTTCTTTTTTGACTTCTATCTTCTTGGGATTTTAACTGAAGCCTTATTCACTTTTCACCCTAAACTCTCATCTCTAAAGTGTATGTTTTTCTTTCTTTGTTGTTTCTTTTCTTGGAAACATTCAACTTTAAATTTATCATTCTTTTTTCTTGAATTTTATCTCATTTTTTCACTTGGGATTCTATTTGAAGCTTTATTCACTTTTCGCCCTAAACTCTCATCCCTAAGGTGTGTGTATTTCTTTCTTTTTTCTTTTTGTCTTTTGTTTGAAACATTTAACTTTAACTTGAACTTTCTTTTTTCTTGAATTCTATTTCCTTGGTATTCTAACTAAAGCCTTATTCACTTTTCACCTCGGACTCTCACCTCTAAAGTGTGTCTTTGTTTATTTGTTCTTTCTTTTTTTTTTTTTTGAAAGCATTTGACTTTAACTTTAGCATTCTTCTTTCTTGAATTTTATCTCTTTGGGATTCTAACTGAATCCTTATTCACTTTTCACCCTAGACTCTAATCTATGAGGTGCATGTATTTCTTTCTTTGTTCTTTTTTTTTTTTGGAAATATTTGACTTTAACTTTAGCATTCTTTTGTTTTGAATTCTATCTCTTTGGGATTCTAGCTAAAACTTTATTCACTTTTCACCTCAGACTCTCATCTCTGAGGTGTATGTCTTTCTTTTTTTGTTCTTTCTTTTGTTTTTGAAGCATTTGACTTCAACTTTAGCATTTTTTCTTTCTTGAATCTATCTCTTTGGGATTCTAACTGAAGCCTTATTCACTTTTCACCCTGGACTCTCATCTCTGAGGTACATATCATTCTTTCTTTGTTCATTTTTTTTTGTGTTTTAGAAACATTCAAGTTCAACTTTAGCATTCTTCTTTCTTGAATTTTATCTCCCTCTTTTACTTGGGATTCTAACTAAAACCTTATTCACTTTTCACCTTGGACTCTCATCTTTGAGGTGCATCTCTTTCTTTTTTTGTTTTTTTTTTCTTTTTTTTTTTGAAATATTTAACTTCAACTTTAGCATTCTATTTTCTTGAATCATGTATTCTTTCTTTTTGTTTATTTACTTGGAATTCTAACTAAAGCCTTATTCATTTTTTATCTTGGATTTTTATCTCCAAGATGCATGTATTTCTTTCTTTGTTCTTTTTTTTCATTTTTTGTCTCTTTTTTTTAAATAAAGGAATCGTATTTAGACAATGAATATTCAAACAATCATGAACAACAGTCCAAAATTCTTAGTGTTTTAAAAATCACCAAATTTGCCTTTAAACCACATTGATTCCAATTAGATTGTGAATTTTGAGGATTGACCCTAGTTCCAATCATTTTGACCAAGTTATGTAATTTTGACTTTATTTGACTAATTTTAACTATATTGACCAAGTTTGATCGAATTTGACTAGAGTTGACTTTGGGGTTTACTTGTTTCATTTATTCTTTATTTCTCATTCATCCATGTAAAATGGTATCATCCATATAAATCCCACACAAAAGAGCTTGACAACAATCATACAGGTTTCCTTTTCCTTTGTTTATTATAGGCTTAAATATCCATGTATTTTATGAGCTCTTAAATAGACCTCTTTATAGGGCTTTAAATGGGCTTTGTTTGGGTCTTTAAATGGGCCAACTTGGGGGCTCTTTATGGGTTATAAATGGGCCTGGGTCAACCATGCTAAAAATGTTCCTAAGAAAATTTGGTGCCTACAACTGCTCCTCTATGCATATTTCTGAGAATCAGAAATAATGCAAAGACATAAACAAAAATTTTGTCCAGATGATGCTTTTGAGAGTTCTTTTTTTTACTTTTTTATATTCTTTTGTTTTTATTTTTTTTCATTTTTTGTTTTATTTTTGTTGTTTTTTCTTTACTTTTGTTGTTTTTGTTTTGTTTTTTTCTTTATTTTTTTTACTTTACATTTTTAGATTTGTTTGACAATGGCTTCTTCCAAATAGAGGCTTTAAAACTTTAAAATCTTGTCTAAAAATGGCTCTTCCCATACAAAGGCTTTGAAATTTTAAAATCTTGTAAGAGAATAGCTCTATGAAAATGGCTATTCCCAAACAAAAGCTTTGAAACTTTAAAATCTTGTTTGAAAATGGCTCCCCCTAAAAAAAGGCTTTGAAACTTTAAAGATCTTGTGTTTTGCCTAGAGGTCTTGGAGATTATGCCCAAAGGTCTTACAAATCTTTGAATGCTCCACATATCAGAGGCATTGAAACTTTGAAAATTTAAAATATTTTGCAGGAGGTCTTGAAAATTATCTTAGGTACTAGTTTGACTGGGCTTGGCTTGATCTGGGTGCTAGCTAGACTAGGCTTGGTATGCTAGCAAAATTGGGCTTAGGGTGCCATCTAATATGAGCTTATAGTGCTAGCTAATCTTGGCTTTGGGTGTCTACTAATATGGGCTTAAAATCTCAGTCATGCTAGCTAAGTTGGGCTTAAATCTTATCTTGTATCATATCTCATTTTTTTTCATTCAATTTTTCAATAACCCTTCTGATTTTTGCAAATCATCTTTCTTTCAACTTTTCAAAACTTTTTGACATTTTGGTCACTTGTCAAACTATTTTCTTTTTTCTTTCTTTTTGTTTTTTATTTCACTCTCATCTTTTTCAAGATAGACCTTTTTCCCACTCTTTGCCCTTTTTTTTTCATTCATTTTTTTGTTCTTTTCCTTTTTTTCTAAAATTTACAAAGTTGACAAATACACTCATGATACAAATGTCTATTTCCATCAAATGATGCGAATAGAAATGTTGATGCAAATGCAAATGTCAATGTGAATGCAAGAATGTGGATGCAAAAATGCAAATGCTTGATGCAAATATATGTGACCTTTTCGTAATACAAATGCTAATGTTCCTTTCATGTAAATGCCCCTACAAATACTTTTTCTGTGATACAAATTCCATGACACAAATGCATGTCTTTCTTATAATGCAAATGAAAATGCCTTGGTTAGGATGCAGATGATGTAAATGCAAATGTCTTTCTCATGATTCACATGCAAGTGTGAATGCAAGAGATGCAAATGTGAATGTCCCTTTCATGATGTAGATGTGAAAGCAAATGTCTTTCTCATGGTGCACATGTTAGTGTGAATGCAAGTGATGTCAATACGAATGTTTTTTTTTGCTTTTTGTTATTTATTTATTTTAGCATGTAGATCCAATGTCTTTCTCATAATACACATGTAAGTGATGAAAATTCAAATGTCTTTTTTGTTTTTTCTTTTTGCAATTTGTAGGTCAAATGTCTTTCTTATGATGCAAATGTGAATGCCTTGTTCATGATGTATGTGCAAATGATGCAAATGTGAATATTTTTTTTCGATTTTACTTTTTGTAATTTGCAAGTCAAATGTCTTTCTTATGATACACACACAAGTGATGCAAATGCATGTTTTTCTTTTTTTTTTTTGAAGAAATATCTTTGTTCAAATTTTTGATATTTACTTCACCAAAAATGATATCGGTATTCTATTCAAAATGCTCAACTAATCTCTAAAATTTTCAAAGTAATCACAAAATTGCCCCACATAAAGTGTTTTCGTACTTAATAAGAAAAATTAAAAACACATAACTTTTGAAATTCTTGCAAATTGATGATTACTATTTGGAAAACTTATGGATGGGGTGATTGACAATTCAATTTTTCACTGGTGGGCATATTTTAAAGAATGCTCGATAAAGGTTGCAAAGATTTCACTTGGGCTCATAAAAGAGATAATTTTTCTAAAGTAGTTTTCTTTTATTAAAAATGTGATACTTCAATGTATGTCAAAACTGATCATTAGTTTTCTTTTAAAGAATATTTGGGAAAAGAAAAAGGCTAGTTTTTTATTTTTACACTTTGGTGAGACACAAAATCTTTAATGGGTGTTGATCCTTCAAAAGGTTACGTGTCATGATTTTTTATTCTTGATAGAACCTTAGAACTCCAAAATGTTTTTGAGGCCTCAAAATTGTCTCTAGCTCTAAACTATCCTTTTTAGGTTTTTACCTTAAAGCTATGTGTTCTAACCATGAAGAACTTGGTAAAATCTTGCCAAATAATAGGTACATACAAATTGTCAAGGACATAGCTCTTCTATTCAAGTGTCCACATTTGATCAGAATGAACTTTTCATGGTATGTAATGTAGGCAAGGTTCACGGTTCTAAAAAAATGGATAAATAGGCTCAAAATATATTATTCAAGGTAATTAAGCCAAGGATGTTATGGCGTATTCCAAAGATGTTATAGCATATTCTTTGGATGAAAAGCTATGTGTCTTCCTTTCTTTGCTCTTTGTTTTTTTTTTTTGGAAACATTCAACTTTAACTTTAGCATTCTTCTTTCTTAACTTCTATCTCTTTGGGATTTTAACTAAAGCCTTATTCATTTTTTGCCCCAAACTCTCATCTCCAAGGTGCATGTCTTTTTTTCATTGTTTTTTTTTGGAAACATTTGACTTCAACTTTAGCGTTCTTCTTTCTTAAATTCTATCAACCTTTTTTACTTGGGATTCTAGCTAAAGCCTTATTCACTTTTCACTTGGGACTCTCATCTTTGAGGTGCACGTCTTTCTTTCTTTGTTCTTTGTCTTTTTTTTTTTTTTACTTCAACTTTAGCATTCTTCTTTCTTGAATTCTATCTCCTTGGAATTCTAACTAAAGCCTTATTCACTTTTCACCCTAGACTCTCATCTCTGAGGTGTGTGTCTTTTTTTCTTTGTTCTTTATTTTTTTAGAAACATTCGACTTCAACTTTAACATTCTTCTTTATTAAAATCTATCTCTTTAGGATTCTAACTGAAACTTTATTCACTTTTTACTTTGAACTCTCATATTCGAGATACGTGTCTTTCTTTCTTTGTTTTTTCTTATTTTTTTTTTGGGAAACATTCTACTTTAACTTTAGCATTCTTCTTTCTTGAATTCTATCTCCCTCTTTCACTTGGGATTTTATCTATTCACTTTTCACCTTAGACTCTCATATTTGAGGTGCATGTCTTTCTTTTTTTATTTTTTTCTTTATTTTTTGAAATATTTAACTTCAACTTTAGCATTCTATTTTCTTGAATCTTATCTTTTTTCTTTTGTCTTTTTGCTTAAAATTCTAGCTGAAGCCTTATTCATTTTTTATCTTGAATTTTCATACCCAAGATGCATGTATTTCTTTCTTTGTTCTTTTTTTTTTTTTCATTTTTTGTCTCTTCCTTTCTTTTTAAATAAAGAAATCATATTTAGATAGTGAATATTCAAACAATCATGAACAACATTCCAAAATTCTTTCTCTTAAAAACTTATTCCATTGATACCTTTGATCCTTCTAAGCTTGTTGTACTGGACATTGGCCCCTATACTTGAAAATTGGTATTCCTTTGCATCAAAGCCACCTTTTCAAGTTTCACATTAGATTCTTTCTTCAACTCAAACTGTCCTTTTTGGGTTTTCAATTATGAGTCCTCTTTCATTTTTTATTCATCTTTTTTATTATTATTATTATTTTTTTAGAAATATTTGACTTCAACTTTAGTATTCTTCTTTTTTGAATTCTTGGGATTCCAACTAAAGCTTTATTCACTTTTTCCTCGAACTATCATATCTAATGTGCATGTCAGACGTTCTCAATATTAAACACTTTCCTTGAAGTTAGGCATATGAAGATATATTTATTTTGCTTTGTAGCATAAAAGACAATCTTTGGTCAAGGTTCATTTTGGAGCAAGAAATTTAATAGGCTCAAATGGGTATTAAGTGGATAATTTTTCTATATGCCAAGGATAGAGAAAGATGGCCATTCATCATTTCAAACGCAATCACTTAGTTAAAAGAGTAAATTATTTGAAGAAAGAGATAAAAGATTTTTTCATTAATTTTATGTTATAACCATCAATCGTTTTTGCATGTTAATGCCCCGTCATGTTTTCCACTCAATGTTCTTATGACGATGAAAATTAAGTTATATAGGATATCCTAAATTTGATCACACAGCTCATAAAAAGGCTCATTTTATTGCAAACTATCTAGCATTTTGGTAAAATGAGGGGAAAATGTATTTATGCATGAAACAAATTGTCTTAGGCGAGAAGAAATTTTGCATCTTTGGTCAATGTGCCTTAAGACATGAAACAGGGGTTACTTGAGAGAGAAGGTTCAAGCTTTTTTTGTGTCTATGGTTGTTAAAAGAATTTGGATGGTTCAATCATATTGGCAAAACTTGACACACATTGAATTACCAATTAAAAGTTTGCAAGAGTAACTTGCTTGGTTTTTGAAATTCAAAATGAATTTTCAAAATTGGCCTCTTTTGTTCATTGCCCATATAAAAACTCATCTTTTAGGTACCATAAAATTTTAGTTTCTGAATCTCAGACTAACACCTCTCAAAATAATGGATTAGAATGTGAGTGGTAGAAAAGATGATTTTTGAATTAAATCCATTCCAATGATAATTACTAATCATTTGAAGACTCACTAGACAATTTTTGGCCTTATTTTCATAATCAAAAAATCAAATTATAAGGGGTTTTTTTTATTTTTTTTATTTTTAATTAATTTTTATATTTCATTATTTTTTTTTAAATATCTATTTACACAATGTCAAAATATAATACAAAACCCAAACAAAATAAAGAAAAACCTCTTTTATTAGTGTCAAATTTTGAATATGGTGTATAGAAATGCCTTAAAGTTAATCCACTAACATTAAATAGAACACGCATATGATGTATGAATGTGTAAATGTAATAGATGTGCTTATAGGGTACCCAATACTTGTAAAAGATTTCAAGTTAAGCTTTGAACCACATCATCACAAATTTGGTTTTACAACATTGCATTGCTAAAAACCTTCTATTTCAACATTGAGTTTACTACAAACCCTATCAAAAGACTTCTTACATCATAATATTAAGATTCTCAAAAGAAACACCCTACGTGTTTGAACCGCTTGTAAGTACTTTTTAGAAAATCAACCAAGCACTAACTGTACTATCCTAGATAATCTTTTTCCTTGACTTGCTTAGCTTCTTAGGCCATGTCTCTTGTTTTAAAGCTGACTTCTCATATTTGTTCAACCAAATGAGTGGCTTGAAACTCCTTTGGTATACATACATTTTTCCAATATTGGGCTTTTATGATTTTGAGCTCAAATTGAACTCTTTCTTCCTTTAGGATTTGATTGGCTTTATGTTGACAACATATTTGCTATTTCAAGTCATCAACAAGTCTTTACAACATTTTTGCTTCCCCCATAGATCGAATGATCACCTTTTCCTTAGGCTACAACTTAGATTGAAGTCATTTGATATTCTTTCTGATGTCTTTAAGCTTTATGGTCATTGATCTGATAGATGTATGCATATCTTTAGACATATTTTCTCATTCTCTTTCTAGCCTTGAAAATTTCCTTTCATTTTCTCAGTTTTGAACTTCCATTCTTTAACCTCTTGTTGAAGTCTCTTCTTTTCAATCTTTCATGTTTCATTCTCTTCTTATAGTTTATGTTTCAAAATGTTCATATTTTCAAAGACCCCTTTATAATGAGCTTCTTCTTGTAAGCATGATTTTTTGTCAATGGGAATAACATTGCTTTAGACACGTTTCTTTCTCCATAACCAAATATTCATATATTACTTTGTTTGTATATCTTCCATAACCTACTCTCCGAGCTTGCTTCCATTCTTTGATAATTTCTTTCATTTTCTCAAGAAATGTTGGTTCCTTAAAAGAGAATTCTAATTCTCGAAGCCCATAAGTCATTGAAATAAATTGTTAATTATTTATAAACCATGGCTAAAGGATAACTTATACCTTTCCATAGTCTTAAGAGTGGAACCCATGGTTTTGCACCATATTTGTACAATGTGGCTTTTCATGGCATTTATGGAGCTTTCCATATAATCTGAGCATTGGTGGGATTTTGCAAAACTAATAACCATTATTTCTTATGCTTTGATTCTGGCCATCCATCATTGTAAAATTCTTCAATAGGCTTCGTCTTTTTACTATTAATAAGGTAAATTTTGCTCACAAGATGCTAAAGGTGACTTTTTGCCTAAATATAAAGTAATTGTGCACACCCTATAAGGTGTGCTCCCTTTCATCTACAATGATTCAATGATTTGAAAGTTTTTGCCAATATGGATGGAATTGGATTCATTTTATTGTCCACTTGCTCAAGCAAATGCATTATTGACATATAAATGTGCACTAAGACTTTTGGGAAAATGACTAAATCATAAATTGTCAAAGCTATCATTCTTATGCCTCGTTCATCCTTTAAGTGTTTGACAATGTAATTGTGCAAGATTTCCCATGGGATGTATTCGCTTTTGCCTTTTGTTTGGATATATGCAATTACATCCTTAAAGGACACTTATATCATATGGGTGAATTTTCTTTGAGATCTAAGTTTTTGACCTCAACAATAGATCTTATCTAGATCAGAAGGTGCAACCATAGCAAAGCAGAATATTCTTCGATTATCAAATTCATATCAATCTCATTGATCATGAAACATCCATAAACAAGGTCCCAAAATTGAACCAAAGCTCTTATTAATTGGTCTTCCATAAACACCTTAAAGAGAGAAGAAATATGACCATATTTTCATCAAAAGCCATTTTCTTGGGTATTTCTACACAGTGCCAAATCTCCACTAACTTAGAGATATCATTTTGTTGAAGCTTTAATATGATTTTTTCTAGCAAAGATTCATCCCTAGATTTTTTCAAATAATCTTTTTTTTTTAGATTTTTTATGATTGAATTATCACTTTATTGACATTTTCGTATATGTTGGGCTTCAAAGCTGAGGACAACATGATGGTGTTTCATAGTAAAACCTAAAATCTTTTGACTTCTTGGTACATTGACAAACACATCCCATATGTCGATGTTTATGTTAAAGCATGATCATGAAACAAAAGGAAAACAAAATTAATTAGGGTAATAGTCATGTTAAAACAAATGTTCTCATGTGTCTTAGTTTAGAGTATAACCTAAGAAAAGAAAAAAAATGGTATTGCTCTATTTAAAATTGGCTTTTTAAAGTTTACTATATATAGGGCTTAGCACTAACAGAGACCAAAAGCTTCCCAAATTGTTCCTTTATTTTGTCCACATAGGATTAGTAAAGCACCATGATTCTCACTCATTACAAGCTACGAATGGAAAGCGTTCAATCTGAATAAGAGTTTTTCACATGCCATTGTGGAGGTTCTCACGTCATAAGAGTATAGGTACTTTACTCCCTCCTAATAGGGTTAAAGGTCGGGTATAGAGCTCATGCATAATGTGAATGTGTCATGTGTGAATAAGGGAACAAAGTATTATAATTCTTATTCTAAGCACTTCATAATAACAATAATAATACATATGAAGAATAAAATAAAAGAGCAAATAGTAAATAAATGATATGGGTAAAATAAAATGCAATTTTTCATTTCCTTTTTATTATTATTGTTGTTATTGTTATTATTATTATATTTATTATTATTATTATTATTAGAAAGAAAGAAAATTAAAGTTAAATAGTAATTAAGACTATTAAAACAAAATTAAAGATAGCACATTCTTAATTTTTGGCCTAACTCTTTAAAAAAAATGATATCCTCAGTGGAGTCCCCAAGCTATCGTAATGGTTTTAGGGGATCGTTAGACAAAATTGAAAACAAAAGGGAGTCGCCACCAATCTTTTTTGGCTTGGTGCAATTGGCCACGTATTAAAATTTATTCTTTTAATAAAAATTTTAAAATTAATTAAAACTTTATCAAAAAGATAATTTTTGGATCTAAAAAATAGTTTAGGTTTGAGAGTCAATTATGCATGAGAAAGGATTAGCACCCCATAGCACCTGTTTAAAACGATACCAATTAATTATGTGTTATCTTTTAATATTGACTAAAATGGTCTTAATTTTGATATTTAAAATTTAGTTTTCTTTATTTTCTTTATTATAAAAAGACATATTTATTATTTTTATTAGTATGCTTGAAAAATAAATAAGAACATTACATAGTGAAAATTTTCTAAAAATACTCCAATATTTTGGCAATATTAAAAGGAACATTTCACCTAAGGAATTTTTAAGAATCACTTCTCAAAATTCTCAAAAATCTTATCATTGATGATTCATATTTATTTTCAATATTTATATTGAAAAACCATAAAGTATAATATCTATAGTTTAAAATTAAATAATATTTTCTAAAAAAATCAATTTTATGCCATTTAAAAAAAGAGAAATCTTTATCAAAAATTAATCTAAATGCTTTAATGTATTGGCGACATTTTAGATAAATTTTCTTACTGGAAGATTCCAAAAGAATCACTACTCGAATTTTTTTTCAATCTCATCATCAGAGATTTTTCATTTACTTTAATATAAAACAACACATGTAATAATATTGTTATCCAAAATTTTTTTTTGAAAAAGCATATTTTTATTTAAAAGACTTTTCAAATTAAAGAAAATAATGATAACATGGGAGTTTTTCACATTGAAAAGAAACTTCTAAATATTCCAATTCTTTGGTAATTTTTAGAAAATTTTCTCACCTAGGGAATTTTCAAGAATCACTACTTGGACATTCCAAAATCCCATCATTGGAAATTTTCATTTAATTACACTTAAGATCATGTAATGCAAAACATTAAAGCAGAGTATGGTTCCAAAAAAATATAATATTTATCAATTTTTTATTACTTGTTTTAATTTTGTTTTATTCTCTTTAATTATTTCACAATTATCAATAAAAATTTTTGAAAGGAACAAAATAAATAAAATCTTTTATTAAAAATTTATCTCAATACCCTAATACTTCAGTGGTATTTTAGTAGAATTTTCTCACTTAGGGATTTCTTAAAAATCTCTACTCATACTTCCTTAAAATCCCATCGTTGGAGATTGCATTCACTTTTTCCTTTCTTATTTAATTTTATTCTAGTTCTAATTTTTAATTTTTAGTGAATTAAAATTTTTTTAAGGATAAAATTAATTAATTCTTATATTCACGTATTATTATATTAATCTCATTACCAAAAGAGTAATTATACGCTATTTTATTATCATCTAATATATATTTAGGAATATAGACAAATGAAAATATTTTGAATCAAATATTTTTCTAAATATTCCATTTATTTGGTAGTATTATTAGAAAAATATTCTCACTTAGAAATTTTAAGGAATCACTACTTGGACTTCATTAAAATCTTATCCTCAAAAATTTTTCCATTTAATTAATACTATTATTATGTTCTTTACTTTTTATCACAAATCTAAAGTATGTGGAAAATAAAGTGTATCACGAACAAATTAGAATAAGAAGCATTAAATTGCATCAAATTAAAATAGGCATAGGCATCTAATTACTCAAAAAAATATTTTAAATGGTAAATTAACTTAAATAATGCAAAAAAAGATGTATATGGGCCTAAACAAATTGTTAAATTACCCATATCCAAAATTTATCAAGCCCAAAGCCAAAAACAAACATAGTAGTATGTTCCCAAATAAAAGGAAAGACTTTGGACTTTCTCTTCCTCCATGGATGACTATCATATAGATAGAACAAAAACATGTAAACAACTAGCCCATAGTTCTTGGTTTTAATGAATGGCCTTATGTTAAAGTATCAAACATGACCTATATGCAAAACAGGACCCACATGCAAAGACAACATGCATGGAATGATGAAGCATCAATTTTCCCTGGATATTCCATGCAACAGATGTACAATGGAAATGACTAGTAAAGGCCACAACTAGTGTGATTGAGCTACATTGCTTATTAAGGGAGTTTTCTTTATCTTTTCTTAGATGATTTTTTTGAGAATTATTCTAGTGATTTTAATGAAAAATCTGCTCACTAAATGGTTTGAAGTTTGCAGCAAAATTGAAGAGTATGAAGCATGCAAGTGGCAGCAAAAATCAAAAGGACTAGTGAAAGTGCAAGCTTGCCGTGACTACATGTAGTACTTGCATTTGGTGCCACAATTTGGAATTCATAGGAGGTCTTTAGGGGGTGCTGACTTGGAATTTTGGAAGACTCTCATTGGCCAAAATTTTGAGCTTTTGGAATGCAAAAATTCAAGAGAAAAAAGCTTGGAAAGAAGGAAGAGCTTACGGGATCCAAACAAGAATGCACCAGCCATGAAGGAAGAAAATAATGAAGGCTCTAGAAGGCCATTGAAACTTAGATACTTTTAGGAGATATTTTAAGGCTTGACGCATGTCCTATTTATCTATAAATAGGAGAGAGGTACCAGCCATTTGGAGACTTTTAGGCTAGGATTTTCATTTTTTGTTCCTTTAAATTTTTATATTTACTTTTTTGCATTTACACTTTCTTTCCAGCCAAACAACCTGGATTTCTAGTTTCCTTGATTGATTTTTGTTGTAGATTTAACTTTTCTGCATTCTTTTTTAGTGTTTTTTATAATTTCATAATGAAATTTGCAAATTTTCATGTTTTCCTCGTTAATTTCCTTTAATCTCACAAGAACATCAATCCTGATTTCAAAATCATGATTCTCACCTACATTCAGTATTTTGATTGAAAATTAGTGAATCCTAAGTTGTTTTAGCTCATATGTTTTTTCATAGATTCCTAGTTCATAAAGGTATAATCCAACAAAAATTCAGCTTCAAATTCAAACTGTACAAGTACAGCTAATTCTTTAAATTTAAGGCTAGATCTTGAAGGCAGAAGCGATCTGTGCATGAGAACTTGATGAATGACGACCCTCTCTCCTTCTAGGTGTTCATTTTGCTTCTTTTATACCTTATAGTCTTAGATTTACTTGTTTACTTGTTATTTTTCATTTTTTTGCAGTTAATTTCTTGCATTTACTTACTGTTGGATGAATTTTCTTGCACTTGCTCTGAATTTTCTATTTCTGCACTTAGTTTGAATCTTTGTTCAATGAGCTTGGATCTTAATTTTTTGTTATGATGCTGTTGTTGATTTAGGTTATAAACTTGCAGATTGAGCTTGTTCTAGCTAGTTCAAGTTCAATCCTTATATATAGCTCTAGATCTAAGTTTTCATGCATGAAATGGTGGTTTCTAGAATTTTTTCTAACTTGTTGTGTTTACATTTTTGTTTGAATATTGTAATTTTAATGCATCATTTGCATTTCAAATTTGTTTCCATGTTAGTTCTCTCACTGTTTTACATTTTACCATTCAATTTCATACAAGTGGAAGCACCTGAGGTCTAGACGTTATTGTTGAAGTTACGGTTTTTCCATGCTTGTAACTTCCATTCCATTTTTGCATGTCCATTTATATTTTATGGTTTTGTTCTTTAAATCTTCATTGTAATTATGTTTTTACGTTATTTAAGCGACTGTTTTTTTTTTTTTGTCAATTTACATTTTGTTTGGTTCATTTCTTGAGATTTTACTAGTATTTTCTTAGTTGAAAGTTAAAGTTTGTTAGGAGTTATTTAAAGGTAGTTAGATTTAGTTATTTTAGTTATGTGCACTTATCTACTATTTTGCTTCCTTTTTCTATGTGTCATTTTCAATTCTTAGATTAGCAATACATTTTAATTCATGTTTAGTCCATTGCATTTCAATTTACCTAATGTTTTTGCACTTTGTTTTACTTTACTTAGTTTACATTTTGCAATTTTACACTTTACTATATTTCTACTTTAAGCTTTGTTTAATATTATTTTTTAACTTAGTTTAATGTCATGATTTTCTTTGTTTGATTAAATCAACTTTAAAAGGGTATGGGGATAAAAGGTATTTAGTCTAAGAATTTCTTTACCTAATCCTCATGCGAATGATATCTTGATCGAAAGGTCACAATTTGTCATAAGGTATAGATCTGTGACTTACTGCTAGACATAGACTTTAGAAGTTGCCACCAAATTTTTTTTGTTTAGGTGTGATTGTTCATATGACAGAATCTATCCCATTTAAAAAGGAGTCCCAAGATTGACTTAGGTATCTCTAAATAGTAGATTAGTCCATAAAACCAAAGTTTAGGTCAGGGAGTATGGCTATGTATGAGGAAGGTTATAGCACTTTCATCGCACCCATATAAAAAATGGTACTAGTCTAATTTCAAGTTATCCAAACCTTAAAACATATTTAAAATTTACCAAATAATTTAATATTTAAAATTTTTCTTAAATTACTCCAATATCTTGATAATAATTTAAGAATATTTTCTCACATTAAGAGTATTTAAAAAAACTATTTATCATCCTTTGAAAGGGCTCTATTGTCGAATTCATTTCATTTTCGCTTCTGGAAATACATATCTATAAATTGGGTTTATAGTAAAAAAAATGTCCACCAATCTGTTAGTAAGACTTTTTAGAAAAAAATTATCTTCCAATCTGTTGGTAGGATTTTATACAAATTAAAACAAGAAATTATTTATTTATTTTTTTAAAACTTGATTTTTCTTTTTTCTTTTGAAAATTATAAGGCTTTTCAATATGTTGATAAAACCTTATTTGGAAAACATTGGCCCTCCAATCTATTGGTAAGGCTCACATTCAAATACCATTTTTTGGAAATACATAAAATTATAGGGTTTTTCAATATGTTGGTAAAACTTTTTTTTTTAAAGATGCCTTCCAATATGTTCATAAGGCTTTTACTTAAATTTTTTTTATAAAAATATATATTTTTAAAAATAATATATGAATAAATAAATAAATAAACAAATTAAATAATTAAATGAAAAAAAAACTAAAGTCGGCTCAAAAGGCAGCTAGGCTATACAGTTGGCTATAAGTAACAGGACGGCTAAATGGCTCAGCATTTGTATCAAGTGTGGCTTGGCTCAAAGCAAGAAGGGGAGCGTCTAAAAACTAGGTTGCACAGGTATCGAATTACCCATTTAAAAATAGATAGATCTTTGGATTTTAATATGTTCAAAGCGATGCCATTTCGCCTTAATATAAGAGACCCAAAAATGTTTTTTCTCTTAGAATTTCCCTACATACACACTCTTTCTAGTTTTTTCATTTCTTAAGCCTCTCTTACTAAATCCCTTTTTGGCCATCAAGATCTATAGAAAGCCTATTTAAAAATTCTTGACCTGCCGTGAACTTCAACTAGGTACTAGGTTGTTCATCAAAAACTAGATATCTCACTGAAAATCTGTTAGGAAATTCGAAGGCCATTGGAAAAATTAACCGAAAAATTCAATGGTCATCCTATTTCGAAAATTCTTTAAAACTTTCTAGAAAAAATTTAAAAATTTTCCCACAATCGCCAAATCAAACTTCTTTGTCTTCTAGATTCCCTGCTAACTAGATTAAACCCTTCAAATTCCCTAATTCCCCAAAATAAAATAAAAACCTGTTGCCAAAACCGAGTATTCCCTCTGATTTTTATTTTTATGTAAAATTTTCTTGTAGTTTCTGTCCCTAATTCTAGAAATCCAAGAAATAAAAAAAAAACTAAAATTTTCCCCTCATATCTTTTGTTCCCAATATTAAAAACCTAAAAGACTTTCCCCAAGATTTCCAAAAACCACAAAAGAAAAAAAACCTAAAATTTTTCCCTCTCTTATTTGCATGTGAACTTGCGCTTGATTTATAACCTTTTTTAGCATAAATTTTAGGGTTTTGACAGATTTAATCAAGGCTTGAATCCTGGGATTTTATTCTGATTTGGTTGAGGTCAATGGTTGATTGATTTTAGGCCTTAATTCAATTTAATTTGATTTTTGATTTTATGTAAATAGATTCTAAAACTTTTTTTGCCCGATTTGCACATACAAAATTCCTAACCAATTTGATTCTCTTTCCATTTTTTATTATTGAAACTTTTTTTGTTTTTGTTTATTAGAAAATTTGACAAACAAAATTAGAAAAAATAAAAATAAATAAAAATAAAATAAAATAAATAATAGAGTGATTATTAGGCCAAAAGGCCCAAATGTAATTAAAAAATGTTGGGCTTAAAACCCAAATGAAAAACCACACTTTGGGCCATGAATTGAAATAAGTTCACCCAAGGCCTAAAGATCCCAATGAAATTCACAATTGAGTAATTGGTTGTATGCCTCAAATGAAAATGGGTGTCTACAGTTGCCTCTCTTTGTACATTCTTGTGAAACAAGATTGATACAAAGACATAGGCATCCATTATGTGTGGGCCTAAAAACTGAAGTCAAATTAGAAAGTGAAAATGACTGAAAATAGTCAATTTCAAAAGTAATTAAGGTGTGTTAAAAAACAAAAATAAAGATTATCGAGGCCAAGTCGCTGGTTAAAAAATTAAATGATCTGGATCGAAATATGATTGAGGATGAATGATTAAGATTAAACCACAAGTCAAAAGAGAAAAATGACCTAGACTGAGCTAAGGTCGAAAATGAGTGATCGGGACCAAACCATAAGTCTTAAAAGTAAATGACCTAGATTAGGATTAAACCACAAGTCAAAAAACTAAAATGATCTAGATCGAGCTAAGGTTGAAAATGAGTGACCGAGATTGAACCACAATTCAAAAAAATTAAAATGACCTGGACTGAGCCAAGATTGAAAATGAATGATCGGGATTGAAATGATCTAGACCCAACCGAGATAAAAAATGGCCACAAAAATCATGTTTGGAAGTCTTATAAACCTTATTCGGAGGTCTCCAAGAGAAACTCCTCTAAAATAAAAGCCCCACAACGTAGAAAATATTCCCAGGATCATAGATTCAAAAATTTTCATCGAAGTCAAGATTTTGTATGCAAAATGCAAATGACACTAATTATTCAAATATACATGCTTTATCCAAGATGCAAATGCCAACTAATCCAGTGCATGAAATCCCAATTGTGATACTAAGGTTCTCAAGACTTTTCCTTCAAATTTCTAATAAGGGGAACAAAATCAAATCCATTTGTCATTATTCAAAATGGGCACTCACTTTCTTCATTTTGGAAAAGCTTTTGGAACCAATGTCGTTACCAAACTTTAAGGGTTTCATCCTTTGCTCCATCTTTTTAACTTTTCCAAAGTAATATACACAATCTCTCATGGCATTATGCAGTTATTAATTATTATCCCAATTTTTTAGATAAAGATACCAATTATACATTTCTTCTATTCATTACAAAGCATTTAAATAGAAAGGAAAATGCAAGGATTAAAAATGAGACATAGATAGGATGAAATGAACATCATTTATTTAGAGAAGAAGTAGATTACAAATGATGGCAATGGAATAACAATGCCCCAAGATAAACAATCATATAATCATGACAACATATTTTAGATTTCTTCAAAAACTCAACCGTACAATGCTTGCAGCACTTTAGAGTTTTTCAAAATATACCCATTCCCATTTCGGTGAAACTCCCAAATGATACTTTATTTTCCTTATCCAAGTCGCCTTTACAAGTTTTCAACTTAGATAAACTCCATTTAGTTCAAACTGCCCTTTTTGGATTTTTAACTTAAACTCTATTTTTTTTTTAAGCAAAGTATTTCTCCACGGCATCCAAATTTATGGGATTAGGGAGATCATCTCCATCCATCTCTATTAAAATTAGTGTTCCCTTGGAAAAAGCCCTTTTTATAACATACAACCTTTCCCAATTCAAAGTCCACTTTCCTCTATTATTATGCTGACTCGAGAGAATTCTTTTTAACACCAATTGCTTTTTCAAAATTGACGAGGTTGAGCCTTCTGGTCGTGAGCTCTTATCATTTTTTCTAGTACATTTGACCATTAACAAGTGCTACTAATCTCTTTCTTCAATGAAATTTAGTTACTCATAGCACTCTTAAACCCATTCAACTTCTTCTAATCCAACTTTTCTTAAGACTCACAAAAAAGGGATTTCTATTTCTATTGGCAGTACAACCTCAATCAAAGAAAACATAGTTGCCCTAGTAGAGGTACACACCAATGTTAGATAGGCATGCAAAGCAAAAGGTAATTTCTCATACCAGTCTTTATATGTCTTAGTCATTTTTTCAAAATCCTTTTGATGTTCTTATTAATAGCTTCTACTGCTCTATTCATCTTTGGGCGATATAATGCTAAATTATGGTGTTTAATTTTAAACTAAGCACATATTTCTTGCATAATCTTACTGCTTAAATTTTTAGCATTATCTGAAATGATTTTCTCTGGAAGTCCATATCTATAGATTATTTTTCTCTTGATAAACCTGTAGACTACTGATCATGTCGCATTTGCAAAAAAAGCTACTTTGACCTACTTAGTAAAGTAATCAATCATCACAAAGATGAATGTATTCCCAGTCGAAGCTTTTGGGGTGATGGGACCAATGACATCCATGCCTCACATAGAAAATGGCCAAGGTGGTGCCAAAGCATGTAAAGCAATGGGTGGATGATGGATTTTGTCAGCATAAATCTAACATTTGTGACATATTTGAGCATAATCAATGCAATCACTTTCCATTGTTAACCAGTAATATCCAACCCTCATAATCTGTCTCACCATCATATGTCCATTTGCATGTGCTCCACATACCCCATCATACACATCCTTAATAATTTTCTTTGCTATTACTACATTTACACATCACAATAATACATGATCTTTTCTTATTTTATAAAAAACCTCTCCGTTTAAGAATAAACCCATGGCCAATCTCCTCAAGACTTTATTATCATTTTCTATTGCCTGATCTAGGTATTGCTAATTCCTTAAGTATTGCAACATATCATAATACTAAGGCTTTTCATCTTTCTCCTCCATATTATTGCAATATACCAACATGTCACTAACGTCCAACTTAAAGGGTTGAATCTCAATATTGTTATCAACCCCAAATCATTATAACCAAAGTAGCTAAGGCATCTGTAATCTAGTTTTTTTCATGAAGTAATTTTTCAAATTGGACTTCTTCAAACTGCTTGCATAATTATGAGATGTACTTATGGTATGGTTTAAGCTTTGAATCTCAAGTCTCTCATTCTCCCTTTAGTTGATAAATAGCCAAAACCAAATCCCTAAACAACTTCAATACCTTAATTCTTTTATCCAAAGTAGCTTGTAAACCCATAATATAAGCCTCATATTCAGCCACATTATTGGTGTAATTAAAGTTCAACCTTGCTATGATAGGATAATAATGCCCTTTAAGAGATTGCCCCAATTCCATACCCTAAGGCATTAACAGCCTCATCAAAATACATTCTCTATGACTTCTCATTGTCATCTTTTTCCTCTAATTTGAAAATAGCCTTTAATTCTTTGTTTGGAAAATGAAGTTTCATTGGCTCATAGTTTTCAGTAGCATGTTTCATGAGGAATTCTATTATGGCACTTCCTTTGATTACCTTTTGGCTCACATATTTAATTTTATACTCCAAGAGCATTACTTGCCATCTGGCAATCCTTTTTGATAATGATGGTTTCTCAAAGATGTATTTGATTTGATCCAATTTAGCTATAAGCCAACTGGTATGGTAAAGCATGTATTGCCTGAGTCTTTTAGCTATCCAAGCTAAAGCGTAATATATTTTCTCTAATGATGAATACTTGGACTCATACTCTGTGAACTTTTACTCAGGTAGTAAATGGGTTTTTCCTTTCTACTAGACTCATCTTACTATCCCAACATACATCCTATCAACTTCTCATGTACAATCAAATACCAAATTAATGGTCTACCTAAAATAGGTGGTACAAGCACTAGAGGACTTAATAAGTACTGCTTAACCGTGCAAAAGCTTCTTGACATTCTCTATTCCATTCACCAAGGTTATTTTTTCAAAGAATCTTGAAGATGGGATCGCATTTGAAGGTAAGCTAAAAGATGAATCAAGAAATGTAGTTTAATCTGCCTAGAAAACCTCAAACTTTTTTGGTATATTTAGTGGAGATAGGTTCTAAATGGCCCGTATATTGTTTGGGTCAACTTCAATTCCTTTTTCATTGGTATGAAACCTAGCAATTTCCCTGGCTTGGCTCTGAATTTACATTTGGACGGATTTAGCTTAAGCTAAAATGTCTTTAACCTTTCAAACAATTTTTTGAGGTTAACTATATGGTCCTCTCCTTATGAGATTTTGGGATCATGTCATCCACATATGCCTCAATCTCTTTGTGCATCATATCATGAAAGAGTGTCACCATAGCCCTTTGATAAGTTACCCCAGCTTTTTTTAATCCAAAGAGCATAACTTTATAACTAAAAGTACCCCAAATAGTTACAAAGGTAGTTTTTTCCATGTCATCCTATGCCATCTTTATTTGATTATAACCACAAAATCCATAATAAAAGAGAAAACCAAATGTCAGGCCATATTATCCACCAATGTATCAATATGAGGTAAAGAGAAAAGCTAAATGTCGGGTTGTATTATCCACCAATGTATCAATATAAGGTAGAAGAAAATTATCCTTCAGGCTAGCCTTGTCCAAATTAAGATAGTCCACACACTTTCATATCTTTCCATCTTTTTTAATAATAGGTACTATGTTAGCCACCCACTCAAGATATTTGGCCACTTGTAAAAAGCTTGCATCAAATTGCTTTTTTACTTCCTTTTTAATCTTCAACAGCATTTTAGGCTTCATTTTTCTCAACTTTTGTTGAATTGGCCTATATTCAAGTTTTAGGGGTAGCCTATGTTCCATTATCTCAGTGTTAAGCCCAGGCATATCTTGATAAGACTAGGTGAACACATATATAAATTCTCAAAGCAAATCCTCTAACCATTGTCTATTAGCTAGTGGAAGTGATGTACCAACTTAACCTCCTTCTTGTTTTCATCATCCCTTAAATTGATCATCTCAATAATTTCTTTATAAGGCTTAATAGATTTATTTTCTTGTTCAATCAATCTCATTAAATCTTAGGGCAAAATGTATTCTTTGGAGTCCTTTTCGGTTTCAAGTTCATCGGCATTAATTAAATTTTCAAAATTAAATCCCTGATTGTTATCAAATTATCTTTATATTTGTTTAAGGACCTCAAATTGAATGAAATAGCAAGTATTGGTGAAATACTTTGATTGGAAGGAAAATGTAGATTGAATAAAAGAAATGAATAAAATGCATACTTTTATTTTTTATTAAGATAATGGATAATAAAAGGCCCATACATAAAAGACCATCCTAATGTTTTTGGGCATAAGTAATGGTAAGTTGTAATTACATTAAGAAGGTATCAAAGACTGCAGACATTTGGATGACACTCCAATTCTTTAATTCAAAGTTTGGTGGGCATGGGTGAACTAATAATTCTTCCTTTAGGACTTCTTTACCTATCATCTAGATAGACAACTTGATGAAAGCTTCTTTTATGTTTAGTTCTTCCTCAGCATTTTCCTCTACCTTTGATGCATGTATCTTCTTGGCTTAAATATTTCATGTAGGTGCAAAACAACCATAGACATGTTTCTCATCGTATTTCTTCCTCTCTTATTATCTCATATCCTTTTTATCTCCCATTCCTCAGCTCCATACTATAGGTCTAATTTTTTGTTGTTGTCTATAATTATTGGTGGTTTCTACAGACTTTTGCCCAACCCAACTCTAGAGTACCAACCTTTATTAATCATCTGACTAACCACGATCTTAGAGAAATTAGGTTGATATAGTTTAGACCTTTCACCCATAGTATTGATAAGCTCGAAATATCGATAAGAACACTCAAATGATTTTTTTGCCTCTCTACATATGGAGCATTCATAGCTGAGTTACCAGCAAGTCCTTATCTCTAGCCACTATCACAAGTTGGTTCTCTACATTGAACTTGACCTTTTGATGTAAAAAGGAGGGAACAACACCCGCTATGTGGATCCATAACCTACCTAGCAAACAACTATAGCATGGGGAAATGTCCATGACTTGGGATTTTACATTAAAGATGCAAGGCCTAATTTGCATGGGCATCTCAATATCTTTCAGTACTTCACACCTAGTCCCATCAAATGCTTGGACCACCATCTCAATAAATCTGTCTATGATTGATTTTGGTTTCTCACCATAATGTATGGTTATTAGCTTTGGCACCTACTTTGACTTATCAGTCATAGTCACTTCAACATTTTTTAAGGCTTCTGCTTTCTTGTACAATTCAATCTAGTATTAATCCATTAGCTTTTGTACCTTATCATGAAACTATTTGCATGTTTAAATAGAATGACTTGTAGCCTTACATTGCTACTTGCACTTTTGATTCAAGATGCATCTCTCACGATAGGTGTATGGGTCCACTGGTTGTACCATCCCAACCTTATATAGAGCATCATACAATTGACTAAATGGCATTTTGATCTCTTCTACTCTTCTTTTCATGCATCCCTTATCCTTACTCAAAGCATTGACTATATGGTTTGGTAGTGGGTTACCACTGACATTGGGTGTTGCTTTTCAACTAGTATCAAAATTGATCAACCCTTCAAATAATTCTATATATTTTTAGAATTATCATGTACTTAATTAGTCAAATTTTAACTTACTTGATTTAATTTTGTTTGATTATCCACCTAAATTCTTCAAATTTCATTTGTAGGAAAAAACTAAAACATCATGTGCGCACCAAGTGTCATCATGCAAGCAATGGCCGAATTTGGTTGGAAATTTACCAAGGTAATTCAAAGGCCACTAGGAGATGATGAGAGCTGATTTACAAGAGAAAATGGAGCCATGAAGAAGAAGAAGAAAAAATGCCAAGCAATGACCATGAAACCCCAAGCTGTGAGCCACCAACCAAGACATGTGGCACTTTCCTTTCTTGCATAAGATGGCTTGCTTGAAAGGAGCTGCTGTACAAGCTGATTTGGAAGAGCTTCAAGCTGAGTTTAGAGTAAAATTGAAAAAAGCAAGCCAAAAATCAAGCAAAATTGACCAAGGAGAATCGGCAAAGAAGGAGAGCGCAAAGGAAACAAATTGCAAGTCAACAAGTGGGAACACAATGAAAAATAAAAGTCAAACATTGCTGCTCTTGCATGGCTCAACAAACCATTTATGGGCTGAGAAAGACCCAGGATAGAGCTTGAAAAATAGGACATTTAAGGGGACAAATAAAGGAGAGCCGAACCTATTGCTTGGAGCATGATTTTGCTTTTGGCATTTTCCTTTATCAACGTTACTAGCTGACAGCCATTGTTGATTTTGCCATGACTTCTGGGGAATGATTGCATCTTGTTTGCATGTATTTATTAAGGGCTTGAATTATCCTAAGGGAAGAAAAAAAAGGGAGGAGACTTTTGCATATAATGACTGACAAATCTTGTAAAAGAAAAAAAATGGGGATACATTGAATACATCTTCCACTTTCCTGGTGGTAACGTGAGGATGCACTTTTTTGAGTCTTACCTTGACTTTGATACATCTTCCTTTGACATTTTAGTGAGGAAAAACAACACCAAGGGAAGATTTTTATGGGGAAGACTGGCATTTTAAGGACCAAATAGCCTTGCACCAAAGAAGGCGGGAACCACACCAAGTGTAACGCCATTTTCCTGCTCTGTTTTGCTTCAAGTAGTAGCAGCAGTTAAGCTACTGCTTTATCACCTTTCCCTCATTTTTTTTCTTTTGTGTTTTGTCTCAATCTTGTCTTCTTTTATTTCCATATCTAGTTTATAATTTTAAAATAGAAGATGTTGAGTTGAATCAGCCATTTAAGTTTGGAAGAAGGGCCAAACCGTGCTGCTTGTCTTCTCCATGGAAGTAACGGTTTAAGCCCTCTGTAGAGCTTCATTTTTATTTTTTTTAGTTGCTTGCTTGGCTTTAATTTCATGTTGTCATTTGCTATTCTGTATTTTGTTTCAGTTTTCAATTTAAAGTATGTTTGTTTAGCATTTTTGTTTACACCATTAATCTCCCAAAAAATGACGCCACAATCTGCTTTCTTCTTACGGTAGTCACAGTTTGGGGTTGTTTAAAGGGTGTTTCTCCATTTATTGCTTGCTTTAAAAATTCCTTAGATTGTTATTAAGTCTTTACTACATGTTAGCTAATATTAGATTTCATTTGGATAGCAAAAACACATTATAATTATGTAAGAATCTCAAGCTTCCAAAGGCTATTTCCAGATTTTATTATTTTCAGTTTTTGTTTATTTTCCCTAACTTTCCAGGGTTGCTTTAGCTAGATAAGGATAGTATTTGGATGCTATTGGGTTGAGACATCAACTATGAGGTTCCATATTACTTGAATCTAATTTTTTTCCTATTTTTATTGCATTTATTTTCATCATGCGGAGTTGCTGTATTTTAAATTCTGTTTTGATGTTCTAGTTGGTTTAAGATTACATGCTCTTTAGTTTATATTTGGTTGTTGTGCAGTTGTTTTAATCCAATGTTCTTTTAAGTCCTAATGCTCAATTAACTTTTCATTTAATTTTCAAGTCCAATTGCCTTAAATTTCATGATGTTTAGTTCTTGTATATAATTAGTTTTCTGCTCATGTCTTTTTTAGATTAAGTTTTCTTGTGTGCTCTTTAATTTTCTTGTAATTAAAATTTCATAAGCAATTTATGTTTCAAACATTTTTATTTTCTATGTTATTTAAATTTGCTGTAATTTTAATTTTTCATGTTATTTAAATTTATGCAATTTAATTTTACGTCTTTAAATTTTCTTGCAATTTATTTTTTATGCAGTTTAAATTTTCATGTAATTTAATATTTTAATGTACTTTAATTATTTTCAATTTAAATTTACTGTTTTATTTAAAATTTCAAGCTCTTTAATTTATATTAGATTTGAGTATATCTAGGGTGCCCGATTTTAGTGCTTAGCTTTAAATAGCACCGTAATCCTCGAGAGTTGATATTCAGAGTTGATACTTCCACTTTATTACTTGTACCATTTGTATACTTGTAGTGTGCACAACACCTTCTTTGATCAGATTTTGCACTTTATGCTTTAAAAAGGTGCACTTTTTGGTGAAATGGCTAGCTATTCCGTAATGATAGTCACACTGGGCAGTGGAATCATACCACATGGGATAAAGAGGTTTAAGTGGTTTTGTAGGGATACGGGCAACCAAATGATTTTTATAGAGTTATTAGTATGGCTTTGTGTAGGTCATGTGAATGGGATCAAAGATAGGAATTCCTCAGTTATTTTGTAGTTCTTGTGTACCCCTCATTGCATTGGTTGGACAAATAGAAGGTCTTGCGACGATCGAGGTGTTTGGGTTGTGTGGGTTGGTGGTCTGAATGTCAATTGATAGGTGGGTGGATAAGAAGGTCATGGAGCTGGTTAGTATAAGAAAATTGGGGCATTTTTTTATGGTGGGATAATATGTGGGATAGATTGGTTGTGGGTAAGAAGTGTAATTTCTGAATTGCTGCTCTTTGAAACTCACAACTTGAACTTCACTCTCCTTATTCTTAGGCATTTTCTTAGCAATGAAGGACTCTCCTCCTTTGAGTTTGCCATTTTTTATGCATTTTCAATGATTTCAACAAAATCTTAATTGCATTTCCTATTATCTTTTCATAGTAGGGTGACTTTAGAATACTCACAAAGAAGACCTACTGTTTCTTTTTTTGTCAATGGTGGCTAGACTTGAGTTGCTATATCTTGCCATCTCTGAAAAAGAAATAAAGAAATTATTTGCCTCTTTAAGGAAATTTCAACAAAAGTGAATTTTCATTTATTCCACTTAAGTCCATTTTACACTAAGTCTATTATTCTACATTTATAAAAATGCTTAATCTGCTTATACTGATCTTTAGCCTTTTCAATAAAGTTTAACAAGTGTTGTCTGTATTCCCCCGATGGTATAACCATTGTTCTTAATGCCTCAGCCTCTTCAACCATCACTACTACTTTGATCACTGCCTTACTTATCTAAGTTGCAAGATGCTCTATATACCTTTGGCTTCCTAGGCCTTCTCTTTTACTGAACCATACTAGGTAAGATAACTCTCTATGCTCCTTTGTGAGTGCCATGATGTGATCCTCTTGTTGATCCAACTCTTGCTTCAATATCTGAGCATATCTTCTAAACATCTCATTTTCTATTAGGCCTTAACATAATCATCCTCCGTTTGGGAACATTCTCTTTTTAGTTTTTCATTCTCATAAGTCAAATCAGTGATGTTTATTTCTTTGGCCTTCACCTGGATGCACTATCTTTTATGCTTTTGAAGCAACTCCATCAACTCTTTAAGGGCATTGTCAAGCTCCCTAACAACCTTTTGGGCTTTGCTCTCGGCTTTTAATTTCTTGTGTTGTTGATGAAGTTTAGCGAAATCTTTAACTACCATATCATGCTCCTTAGAGATCTTATAGACTTGAACTTTTAGCTTTTCTACCTAGTCTTTCCATTACTCATTCTCTTTTTAATTCCTTAGAATCTCTTGCTTCATTTTGTCTTTCTTAGCCTCAAATTCCTTCCTTGCAAATTCCAACCCTAATGGTATCTCATCCAACCCCGGATTCACTGGTTGGCAATGATCTTTAAATGTAAACATAACTTTCTTGCCCTTTTTGGCTCTTCACACCAAATACTCATGAGTGACTTTATTAGTAAATAACCCAAGACTCACTTGGGCTTATTCTATGTCTTGATTACATTATTTACCCTTTGTAGCATTTTTTTCTCATTATACAAAAAATCTACTAAAGTGAGTTTAAGTGTCATGGGAATGACCTGCTTTGCCCCAAATTAGCTTCAAACAACAAATGATGTATAACTCGTTACTCCCTATAAACCCTAAAGTGCAACTCTAGTCTCATCCCCACACTAGTACAACATTGGTTCATGATTCATTCATGGAGCTAACCATTTTACATGAATGTAAGTAAGGCTATGTAGCATGACCATCTATTCCTTCTTAGGTTTGGGCTTTAGCCATTCATTCTCACAAAACTCCTTAATCGAGGCTCAATTATGAAAGTACAATTTGGAAAATGCATTATTCTTACAATCAAAGTGACTCTTTATCCATAAGTGTAACAATGGTAGACAGCCCATGAAATGGTCTTTACCTTTTTAATGATAATGGTTCAAAGATCTTATCGTTCTAGCCAAAATTACAGGAGAGTGATTGCAACCTTTTTCCACATGCTATAAGAAATCAATGACTTTTATTTCAATATGACCTAAGATCCTAGGAAATACCACCATGCCATATATAGCCAAAGCAAACATATCTAGCCCCTAATCATGATTCAAATGTTTTATGGTAAAGTCACGAAAAAACTCCCAAGGCAAACAAATATGGTTATTTCTTTCCTGAACCAGTACATTTACATCTTTTTCTTTCACTCCCATAAGATCTACTAATTTCTTGCAAAATGATTCCTAACATGTATCTTATCTAGTGTTGAAGGTGCAAACCCATCAGTGTAGAGTACTCTTTTATAGTTGGTGTCATGTCAACCTCATTGAAGATGAAGCATCTATATGAAGGATCCTAGAATTGCACTATGGCTCTAATAAGGGAATATTCAACCACTACTGAAAAGAAATGTACAATATGACCATTTTTCTCACAAAAGCTGACTGTCTAGACTAAGTCATACATTTCCAAATATTTGAAAGTCCTTCAAATCATTTTGTTTAAGGAGCAAATGAACTTTTTTAGGCAGGGTGGAAACATAGTCTAATGGTAAGCAATCACTGTCCTTTTGTTGCCTTTATTCTTACTCCACCTTCACATCATAAGGTGACTCACATTTAGAAAACATATATAACGCACAAACTAGACGTTTAGTGGATTCCATGAGATATTTTCCTAAAAATATCCTTATGGCAAGTATGCTATGCAATCTATATGAATGTTTTTATGAATGTGCAAGATAAACAAAGAAATTAGTCTATCAATACATAGACAATAAAACATACCATAAAATAAATACAGCAACCAACATGCACTAATTTAGGTAAACTCTAAAGGTTAAGGGAACATGGCTCTACCTATTGGTTAAGCTCATAAGGTTAACTATAAGTGGTTTAAGCTATTTCTAGAGGTTTTCAAATTGCTCCTTACATCATTGTCCATTATAAACTAGTAAGGCATCCTAATCTTCATCTATTATAGGCTACAAACAAAAAAGGTTCAATTTGTGTGGACCATTGCGGAGACATGAAATCTCATAAAGGCATAGCTACTTTTCTCCCTCATAAGGGATAGAACTCAAGTATAGAGCTCATGTTATGCATATGCAAGTGAATAATAGATATATAAAATGAATAAATAAATAAATAAAATACAAGCAAGGAAAAGAATCTTGAAATTTATTATGTTAGGTTTGGGTAATAAGGAATCATTTACTAGCCTAACTCTCATATCCTCAGTGGAGTCACCAAACTGTCATAAGGTAAAGATCTGTTTACTTATTGCTAGATATGGACTTTAGCAGCTGCCACCAATCTTTTTTTGTTTAGGTATGATTGGCTACCTGATAAAATCTGTCTCATTTAAAGAAGAGTCCCAAGATTGGCTTAGGTATCTTTAATTAGCATATTCTAGTCCATGAAACTAGTGTGTAGGTCCAGGAGTATAGTTGTGTAAAGAAGATTATAACACCCTCACAGCACCCATCTAAAAGATAGTACCAGTCTAATTTCAAGTTATCCAAGCCTTAAAACATATTTAAAATTTAACAAATAATTTAATATTAAAAAATTTTCTTAAATTACTCCAATACGTTGGTAATAATTTAAGAATATTTCCTCACTTTAGGAGTATTCAAGGAAACTATTTATCACAATATGAAAGGGTTTCGTTATCGGATTCATTTTATTTTCACCTCTAGAAATATATATATCTATAAATTGGGTTTATAGTAAAAAAAAAGTCCTCTAATCTATTGCTAAGACTTTTTTTTTTCAAATTATCCTCTAATTTGTTGGTAGGATTTTATACAAAGTAAAACAAGAAATCTTTTATTTATTATTTTAAAACTTGATTTTTTTTTTTTGAAAATTATAAGGCTTTCCAATATATTAGTAAAACCTTATTTGAAAAAATATTAGCCCTCTAATCTATTGGTAAGGCTATCATTTAAATACCATTTTTTGGAAGAACATAGAATTAAAGGGTTTTCCAATATGTTAGTATAACCCTATTTTTTTCAAAAAAAAAATTGCCTTTAAATCCGTCATAAGGCTTTTATTTAAATTTGTTTATAAAAATATATATATTTTCAAAAATAATAGATGAATAAATTAATTAATTAATTAATTAAATTAAATAAAAGAAAAAGCTGAAGTTAGCTCAGAAGATGATTGGGCTATACGGCTGGTTACAAGCACAAAGGATGGCTGAATGGCTCAACACTTGGCCCTGGTACAACTTGGCCCAAAACAAGAAGGGGGCATGAGTTTAAAAACTAGGTTGCATAGGCATGAAGTCACTCGTTTAAAAACACATAGATCCCTAAATTTTAAAAAGGTTCAAAGTGGCATCGTTTCACCTCAATATTAAACACCCAAAAATTTTTTCGGCTTAAAATTTCCTCACACTCACTCTCTAACTTTTTCATTTCTTAAGCCTCTCCATCTAAATCCCTTTTTGACCATTGAGATTTGTAGAAAGCTTGTCGAAAAATTCTTCACCCATCATGAACTTCAACCAGATATTGGGTTGTCCATCAGAAACTGGATATCTCGTTGAAAATCTGCTAGGAAATTCAAAGGCCACTAGAAAAATTAACTAGAAAATTCAATGTTCATCCTATTTCCAAAATTTTCTAGAACTTTCCCAAAAAAAGTAAAAAATTTTCCCACAATCACCAAATCAAACTTTTTTGTTTTTTGGTTCCCTATTAACTAGATTAAACCCATTAAATTCCCTAATTCCCCAAAATAATATAAAAACCTACTGCCAAAACCAAGTATTCCCTTTGAATTTATTTTGTAAAATTTTCTTGTAGTTTCTATCCCTAATTCTAGAAATCCAAGAAATAAAAATTCCCCATCCTATCATTGATTCCCAAGATTAAAAACCCAAAAAACTTTCCCCAAAATTTTTAGAAACCATAGAAAAAAAAAAAAACTAAAATTTTTCCCCCTCCTTTTGCATGTGAACTTGCACTTGATTTATAGCTTTTTTTATCCAAAATTTTAGGGTTTTAACATATTCAATCAAGGCTTGAATCTTAGGATTTTGTTCTAACTCAATTGAGACCAATGGTTAATTGATTTTAGGCCTTAATTCCATTTGATTTGATTTTCGATTTTATGAAAATGGATCCTAAACCTTTTTTGCCTAATTTACACATACAAAATTCCCAACCGATTTGATTCTCTTTCAATTTTTTATTATTGAAACATTTTTTTGTTTTTGTTTATTAGAAAATCCAACAAACAAAATTAAAAAATATAAAAATAAATAAAAATAAAATAAAAGAAATAATAGAATGTTTATTGGGCCAAAAAGCCTAAATCCAGTTAACAAATATTGGGCCTAAAGCTTAAATGGAAAACCAAACTTTGGGCCATGAACTAAAAGAAGTTCACCTGGGGCCTAAATATCTTAATGAAATTCATGATTGAGTAATTGGTCATATGTCCCAAACGAAAATGGATGTACTATTATTACTTGTACAGTTGTGCGCTTATAGTCTGTCCTAATCATAGGTGCCGTTAGAGAACTAGTTTACTGAACATGACATGCTATGAGAGTTTCATCAAGTATTTCACTCAGGTGTTTATAGAGTATACTCTCATGTGTAAGTAGTGTAAATAATCCTTTGACTTGTGATAGTAAGCCACCTTGTATGCGAATTGTTGTACTTTGATTGCATATGTAATGGTCAGGGTGCCTAATGCCTAAAAATGGTGTTTTAGGGTATGACATGAAGTATATGCTGGTGGATGAGTGAGATAAAGAGGATTCATCTCCGTAAGTGATATGAGAAGACATATCTCACTTATTCTTAGTTAAAATTAATGATACGGGTGAACTGGAAGTATACAAGTCAGACAAGTAATAAAAGTGACCTTTTGGCCGAAATGTCAATCCCATAAAGATTAGGTAGAAATTCCTAAGCTGAATACCAGTTATCACCCTACTCTTACTAAAGTTGGCTTGATCAAAGAATAAACATGGAACTAAACTAAATAAAAAAATAAAATCAATCTATAAAATATAAGCATGCAATATGTAAACAAAGTAAGTGAAAGAAAAACATTGAAACTTTAAGAAATCAGTAAGTGCATGAAAATTGCAACATCATTAACATTGAAAGTTTAAGAAATCAGCAAGTGCATGAAAATTGCAACATCATTAAAATGGAAGTACAACTAATAAGCTATATGTAAATGCAAACCAATTTTAATAAAACTAATCCTAAAATGTGAAAACAAGTAATAACTAATATAAAATTCAAAATTCAAAATCATGTGCGATTTGCATTTACAAGAAGCAAGTGGACATGAAATGCCAAAACTAAGCTGTAATTATGCCTAAACATGAACTTGAAATGATAGCTAGAATGTGCAACACGCAAAAAAAAGCTAACATGCAAATCCTTTTAAACCTATACACATGATCTAAATAGGAAGACATGAACAAAATGTAGAAGAAAAATCCACCAAGTAGATGCAGCAACCAGAAATGGCAAAGACACGCACAAGCTAAAATTTAAAGTTGGTCTGATTTTTATGCTAATCAAATAGATCTCTACTTAAGCTAATTGAAAACTAATTGAAGAACTAAATGAAGAATTAAATGAATAAGTAAATTGCATAATCAAAATTGAAGAACAATTATGGAAATACTTAACAAAACTGACTTGCATTTAACGTGTAATGCACTTGCATGGAATTTTAAGAGAGAAAATTGAACCACAAATTATCTATAAAAAAGAAACTTCAACTAAGCTAGAACAAAATAGGTTTTTGAATTAACTACCTAAATCAATAAGAAAATTGCATGAATCAACAAAAAATTTAACTTAATGAACTCAAATTCAAAACAAGTGCAGAATCTGAAGAAACATAATATTATCAAGGAAAATTGTCCAAATAGCAATTAAAATCATGAAATAAATTGCATAAACTGAAAATAAGCAAGGTAACAAGTAGAAGTAAAGATCTAGAGAAGAAAAGAAACTAAACAGATCACCAAAGTGGAAAAAAGATCCATGCAAAAGTCAGTTATTCATATATAGCCTACACTATCACCTACATCTAAATGTGACTTCTAACTCAGATCTAGATTTATGTGCTATGAATTTGAAGCTAGATTTCAACTATGTTGTAGCTTTATGGATGAGAAATCTATGAAAAATAACTTGAACAAAAACATTACAAATTTGGTAGAGTTTTGATCCAAAAATCGTAGCTATATCAGAGAAGATAGATTAAAACAATAGTTTGAACATCAAAGAAATCTCAAGTAAAATGAGCTTGAAAACAATTACAAATGTAAATTTTATTGCAAGAATCTTAAAGAGCAGTAAAACACATTTAAGGAACTGTAAAATTGCAATAAGATTCAATGGAAAAATACTAGAAAATTATTGTTTGGCTACTATGAAAATGTAAAGAATAGAAAATTAAAATGTGGGAAAATGAAAAAGAGAAATCTAAACCTAAACTAATTCTCCTAATGGTCAGGCCTTTCACCTATTTATAGGTAGAGGGGAAAAGCCTCAGGTCCTAAAAATTTGAAGAAAGATCTCTAACTTGTTGTGCTTTTAGGGCCTTTTTTATTCTCCTACGTACATGGCTAGTGCACCTTGGTCTTATTGTTTGGCACCTAGCTTCTTCAGCAAAATTGCAAGCTGAATTCACGTGTAATGGTTGATCCATAAAGTCAAATTAATATCCAATGATAGCCTCCTAAAAGGCCAACTCAACTCCTCTATTCGGTTCACTCCAAACTAGCTTATGATGCCTTGCAATTGCATGCTCCTCATTCATGCACATCCATGCATCATGCATTGCATATGTTTCTCATTTTTTTTCTTTTCATAATATCAATGTTTTATATTGACACTTGTTTAGACCATTTGCATAAATTGCACTAAAAATTCCTTAAAATTGTGTAAAATAGTCCAAAATTCCTTAATTTCATTATTTGTATCTGCATATGAGATTAATGTGTATTTAGGAGCAATTTTGCCAAAAATCCCAAGAACAAGCCCAAATATGAGTAAAATTGCACTAAAAGTGAGCATGAAAAAGCTAGAATTCTAATTCAATCAAACTCTCAAACTTAAGCTTTTGCTTGTCATCAAGAAAAATAAAATTGAGCAAGAATCATAATATAACTTTAGTGCCTCAGTCAATGTGAATGCCTCATAGATTGATTAATGAATATACCTAAGAAAAATCATGAACAAGTGTTACAATACAAGAATCCTCCTAGGCTAAGACCATTCTTAACTAAGGTTCCACAAGCAAGCAACACCTTTCAAATATCCTTACATGAAATCTAGTAATGTTATACAAAACATGAAACTTTAATAACAAGGATCAATAAAGTATGCTCATGTTCTATAAGTTTGCTTATCACATCTCTCTCTAGTAATGTAGAGAAACACATGACTAAGGATTATTTAGGACTTTAATAAGTTTGTACTATAATTAATGCTAGAGTCAAGGTATGATAAAAAGTCATTAAGGCTCAAGTACCCTAACAATGCATCACATGTCTAAGATCATCCATAGTTGAACTTCCAAGGTAAAAAGGTAAGCTTGACTAAAAAATCACCCAACAAACTTTGATTTTGCCCATTTTTCTTTATTTTCTTCCTTTCTTTGTTTTTTCACCACTTTATTGCTTTTGCTTTTTTCCGTTCTTTTTTTCTTTTACAAGCTAGCTTGACTTTTTTTTATTTGCAAGCTAGCTTGACTTTTTTTTTTCAATTTTTCATTCTTTTTCCAAGCTTCATCCTTCCTCCCTAATAATGCATAGCTCATAAATAGTGCATGAATGTCCTAATGCACACAAGGCAAGGGACCAAAAAGATAAGAAATATACAAAATAAGCCTATAGTCATGTAATGTTGTTTCAAAACAAAGAAAAGGATATCATAAGGCTCAAATGGGATGACTATGGAAATATTATATCAAGGATGCCTTAAAAGGCTCAATTGATCCAAAGATATCCTATATCATTTCCCCAATTATGTGTTCTCTAGGATTTCGCCTTGAGAGGTGATCAAAATAAATTCTAGAACATGAAACACAACTTCAAAGACCAATGAAAAAAAAATTTCATACTTACATAATCAATCACTAGATAAAAAATGCAATTCAATGATCAAATCATCAAATCACAAATGAAAACCATATTCAAGAATTCACTAATTCTAAGCATCATCTCATAGTTCACACAATATTCAAAAGTTTTCTAAAGTTGTATTCATTTTCAATCTCTACCTATCATTGGCTTCATGAAGAACTAATCAAAGAAATTATACTAATGATTCATGCTACAACAAGTCAAGCTCAATTTCAAGGCAAAACTCAAGGAAAATTCAAAAAATTTTCAACTTTTAAGCAATTTCCCTGTACCTCCAAACTTAAACAACACACTATCGTCAATGTGTAAGCATCAAGCAATAAAGCACAAAAAAGAGGAACAAGGAAACTCCCCTATCATCATAGAGGCAAGGTGGCCGATTCTTTTATCTAGCTTTGGTCAAAACTAGTGTATGCATTTCAAGCTCTTATTCAACCTACAAAACAAAGAAACAACTATACAACGAAACTACATCAATATGTCCAATTGAAAGTATAATTGAAAGAAAAGAATGAACATATGAACAAGTATATACAACCTAATTTAATGAACATAGATGACTACTATTTATAAATGAGAAATATCAAACATGTGAAAAAAAATAAAACAACCATACAAACACACATGTACACAAGCATGAACAAAAAGAAATAACATGAAAAGTAAAACTTGGGTTGCCTCCTAAGAAGTGCTTTATTTAAAAACAAAAGCTACACTATTAAAATAAGCTCAATCCTATAGGTTTATAGTGATGACTTCATACTTGATTCCTAAATCCAACCGTTTCAAGAATTCTTTCTTAACCATCTCAACTAAACTAGGGTCTAATGGTGGATCATGTGGGTAAGCAGTAGGAGTAGCAGTGACTTTCTCAACAAAACCCTCAAACCCACTCCTAGAATGACTAAGGTAAGTGGGTTTAGGTTTTAAAATCCAACCAACCGACCTATCATCAACAATAAACTTATCATATCCTTTTTGCAGCATATCAACACCCTTCATCCTAGGACTATGATAGTCTATATATGATTAAATGACAACTACTCAAAGACCAATAAATTAACTAAAAAAGATATCCCATCAATAATAATTGGACCATCACCCCCAAACTTTGTAGGACTCTAATAAGCATCATTAAATAAAAATTTCTCATAGTTTAATAAATCTAGATCTAAAGGTATAATCACTCCAGGAAGAGTATCACAATCATCTAAAGACTTGGCACTAAAAGGTGGTGCAAATCAAAAAGTAGAAACTATCAATATCTCACCATTAACCCCATTCAAATCCATGTCCTTGACATCATTGACTATAAGGGATTCCTTAAGGTGTGAGATAGAATGCTCTAGGTGTAAAATATCATGAATCACATCACTAACTTCCTTTACCTTAGAGCACTCATTAAAATCATCCAACAATGGCAAAGCCTT
Source organism: Durio zibethinus (assembly GCF_047325235.1). Taxonomy (NCBI): domain Eukaryota; kingdom Viridiplantae; phylum Streptophyta; class Magnoliopsida; order Malvales; family Malvaceae; genus Durio; species Durio zibethinus. The sequence goes on from NC_143176.1 coordinate 11,797,284, forward strand.
AAAAACATGAAAAGTGACCTTTTGATCCTGAACTCGCATGGTCATTTCTTCTTTTTGCATATCGATTAAAGTCCTAGTAGTGGCTAAAAAAGGTTTCCCTAGAAAAATTGGAATCTCACGGTCTACCTCTATATATAAAACCATAAAATCAGTAAGTAAAATGAATTTATCTGCCCTTATGAAGACATTTTTCATAATCCCTATAAGGTATTTCAATGACCTATTGACCAATTGCAAAGTAACTAATTCTTATGCCTATTCCCTAAAAAATGGACCAAGGCATCAGGTCAATGCTAGTACCTAGAATACATTGAATGGTAAAGTTATCAAGATCATTAAGCTTTATAGGTAGTCTTCTTTTAATCATAGATGAGCACTTATTAGTGATTGCAACTGTCTCATAATCCTCAAGCCTCCTCTTATGAGAAATAATGTCCTTCATGAATTTTTCATAGGTAGGTATTACTCAAGTGCATTTGCAAATGGGATATTAATGTGTCACTTTTTAAACACTTTAACAAATTTGAAAAATTATTTCTCTTTTTTCTGCTTCTTAAACCTTTAAGGGAAAGGAATATAACACCAAGATCAGGCTTATCATCATTAGACCCCTTATCTACCATATCTTGAGAACCTATCAAAACTTGGCCACTAGTTAACTGCCTCTCATTCCTAAGTGTGATTACCTTGTAGTGTTCATTCTCCTCCCTACTAGGGTTGACCTTTGTGTTACTAGGTAAGGTGCCTTAAGGTTGGGTACTAAAAAGGGTCACTAATTAACCAATTTGGGTCTCTAAGTTTTTTATAGATGCAGACTGGTTTTGAAACATGGTGTACTAAGTCTATACGAATAAGGTATGAACCTTGATAAAAGAATCTAAAAGATCTTCAATTGATATCTTCTTTTCAAAAGGTGGCATAGCTATATATAGAGAGGTATATAGTGCTATGAAGGCCGCGATGCTGAAAAGATGGTTGTTGAAAGCCAAGTTAGTGAAGTGCTCTAGGGTATTAAGGTTACTGTGGTACCTAACAAGACTAGATAGAATGAAATTGGTTATTCCTCTAACCTGTGTTGTATGTAAAAACATAAGGGTTATTAGGTTACCTAGAATTTTATCTTATAAATTAAATTATTTTTGAATGGGTGCTTAAACATGACTCCCCCAATTGACCTACCCTACATATCTCATATATAGCGAAAGAACTATGGGTATAAGTAAACCTAGAATGACTAGAACTCAGCTCTAAAAGTGTAACCTTACAATGTAAAGACTTTACAAATTTGGCTAGGAAATCTACCTTAGCAATAAGCATTATAAGCTCACAAAGCTTATACACCTTTAAAGCTTTTCGAGGATGCTATCTCCTATTAGATAACTGACAATTATTAATTGCTATATCCTTAATAATCTTATAAGCTATGTCAGAAGTCTTACTCATCAACACACCTTTTGATGCAGTATCTAAAACAGTCCTAGTTTAGGAACTTACCCATTATAAAAAATTTGGATCTCTAGCCATTTTAGTAATCCATGGTGTGGACATTGCCTCAGGAGCGCCCTACATCTTTTTCATGCCTCATACAAGGTCTCTAAGTCATGCTGGAAAAATGTAGTAATCTCATTTCAAAGCTTGGCTATCTTGGCAGGAAGAAAAACTTAGCCATGAACTTTTGCAATAAATCATTCCAAGTGGTGATGGAATCTAGTGGCATCGAGGTTAACCAACTCTTGGCTATATCTTTAAAGGAAAATGGAAATAACCTAAGCTTAATTGCATCTTTAGTAAAACCATTATGTTTAAATGTATCATAAATTTTTAAGAAATCGCAAAGATAAGCATTAGGATCCTCATTTAAATGACCACTAAATTGCATCGAATGCTATATCATTTGGATGTTGTAGGTTTAATTTCAAAATTGTTGGCTCATATAGTTGGCCTCCTAATACTAGGCTAAAAACCATGAAAATCTTGTATAGCATAATCCTTAAGGGCTTTAACGTCCTATTCGACCATAGTAATGGTAGGATCAATTTGTCTCTCCCTCTTAAGCCTCTTATAAGTAGCCTCAAGCGTAAGATCTAAAGGGATAAACTCACAATTCCTAACTAAGTACATACATAGGCCACAAGAGCATTAGACCAAAAGAACAACTTGTAAATGAAAACCTAAGTATAAATAGCTAAGGAAAAAAATAATCAATAAAAAAAGGTAGGATATATACACCTAAAACTGAAGCAAACCTAAGAACTAGCCTAAAGTATGTACACTAAAAGGAACCATTCTATAAAAGAGTATGTTGAATATTGATATTAACCTATGAATCTTAAATCCTAATTCTTGGTAATAGTGCCAAAAATTTGATAACAGTTAATTGCAAGTATGCAGGCTAGACAAGTAGTAAAAGTGAACTTTTAGCTGAAATATTGATCCCAAAGAGATTAGGTAAAAGTTCCTAAGCTAAATATTGGTTATCACCCTACTATTGCTAAAGTTGGCTCAATCAAAGAATAAGCATAAAACTAGACTAACTAAAAAAATAAAATCAATTTGTAAATTATTAGCATGCAATATGTAAACAAAGTGAAAGAAAAACATTGAAATTTTCACAAAACAGTAAGTGCATGAAAATTGCAACATCATTAAAATGGAAGTGTAGACACCAAATTTTGTTTGGAACATTTTTAACATGACAAATTTGGGCTCATTTACGAACATGGGCTAGAACCATTAATATAGGACCATTACATAAACCATTTAGGAGGACCGTTTACAACCTATAAAGAGCCCACAAATTAGCCTATTTGGAACCAAAGTCAACTCGAGTCAAATCTGATCAAACTTGGTCACTAAAGTTAAAACTAGTCAAACAAAGTCAAAATTGCACAAAACTTGATCAAAATGGATAGAACTCGGGTCAATGCTCAAAATTCATAAACTAATTAGAATCAATGTGATTTAAAAGTTAAAATTGATGATTTTTAAAAGCAATAAAAATTTTATTGCATTTAGGGAATTACAAAAGTACTAAAATACCGCTTTAAATACTTTTCTAATATGCCCTTCCCATGCTTAAATTTTCATGAAACTTTTTAGATCTTAATTTCATAATATTTCATGATTTTTGGTGCATTTGAAATCACAACAACACCTCAAGAGGTGAGAAATTACCAAAATACCTTTTAGAGGTGTTTTCATAATTTAACCTTCTAAAGCTCGGATTTTCACAAAATTGTTTAGATTTTAATTTTATAATATTAATGATTTTTTATAATAATTTTATAAATCTCAAAAATGAACATGGGAACATTGATTTCTAAGAAAATGGCCTAAATACCAAAAACTTTATCTAAGGGTAAAATGGTCTTTTCATTTAGTTTAGGGGTTATAAAAATCCAACCTTTGTAGTGAATAATGTAGACCATTAGATCTCTTATTGAATCTTGATCCAATGGGTAAAGATTTCTTCTTAAAAAAAAGAAGGAACTTTGGCCTTTGTATGAGATTTGATTTAAGGGCCTATATTCACAAAAAAAATTTTTTTTGAAGGGTTATTTTTTACAAAGGTGAGGGCTATTAAAGAAAAGAGGGGGAGGGTTACCAAAAAAAAAAGGAAAAGTGGAGGAAGCCATTTTGAAAGAAAGAAGAAAAAACAAAAGAGAGAGGCATGAACTAAAAGAGAAAGGCGAAAGCAATAAGGATAAGAGAAGAAAAAAACCCAGTTGACGAAGGTGAAGAAAATAGAGTTGAAAAGTTAGGAAAGAGGTGCCAGCAAGAAAGCAAAGAGAAAAATTGAAGCCAACTAGAGGAACTAAAGGAAGAAAGAATAGTGGAATGTAAAGGGAAAATTAAAGGCCATAACTTAAATGAAGAGGGGAGAACTAGAGGAACATTAACTAAAATAGCAAGGAGGAAGACAACAAACTAGAAGAAACAAGGGTTGCTAACATAAAATGGCAGCAGCATGAATCATCAAAAAGAAATAGAGATAGCAAGTAAAAAAGTGAACAAAAAATAAGGTGAGGAAAAAAGGTAATAGTTAACCAAAAAAAGAAGAGAAGAACATAAAAAAATAGCTAAAAAAATTATAATGAATGTGAAAGGTGGAAAAAAAACAAAACGAAAAAAAAAATGAGAAGGAAAAGCTAGAAAAAAATAGAAAAAGCTTGTCAAAAAATAGGAAAAAAATTAAAAAAAAAGAAAGAAAGGGGGCTATTAGAAAAAAAAAAGGATTTTTTTGAAGAAAAATTTAAGGGAGGATAAGGAAGAGAAAACGAAAAGAGAACCTTCTGAAAAAAGAAGTCTAGAAGCTATCACTAACAAAACAAAAAAGGAAAAAAATGAGCTACCAGAAAGCTTAGCTTTACCATATTCAGATTAGTTAGAACTTTATTAGTATAAGCTGTAGCTAGTTTTATTGTCCATGGAGCTTTGAAAAACCTTTTTTTAGATTAATGATTGTTGATTCCTTATTTCTATAAACGGATTGTTTGTCCAAAAAACACATCTTACTCTGAAATGCTACTTTTGTTCTTATTATCTCCATTGAGTAGCAGTCGTACCTTACTATGGGATGCCATTTCTACTTTGTTCATTTTTAGTGAATAGTAATTGTTATGGCCACCTTACATTTCTTTTCTTGTTTGTTTGTAGCATTTGTCTTATTCATCTTTCCCACCCCCTATTAACTAGCTAAAGGTAAACTAAGGAACAAACTTGCTAAGAAAAATGTGAAAATGAAACTAAAATCTTGTTATTCAATTTTGGATGGGCAAGTCATGGCTTTGAGCTATTTAGTGGGAATTTTCCCAAGCCTATGGTTTTTGGTAACTTTTCATCTTTCAAGAACTTTCAAAGTAGATCATTTTAGGTATGGCTTGTATTAAGTATAATAATTAAAAAATATATTCTTTTAATAATGTTAGCAACCTTTTTATTTATTCTTACGTAAAAGATGTAGGTTTAGCTTTGAGTGTCCAAGGGTTAAAAAAAATTTGGTTCTACTCCTATTCTCTTTTAGCAGTTTATAAACTTCAAATTTCCATAGTTGATGGTTTGAAACTGGTTGCATGTTATTTTTCTTTTTCTCCCAATGTTCACATATTAGACCTTTGCTTGCTTGAATAAGCCAAAACATTTCATTACCTACATGTTTCTTTTTATATGAATGGTGGGCTAAAAATTCCTTACTTTTCATTTTTCTAGTGGTTTCATCTCTATGGAGGGGGGCTATTATCCATACCCCAAGCCCATGTTTTTGTTTAGTTTTTTCATCTCCCTATGTCAAACCTGTTATGAGGGTTAACTTTTCTAGCTTTGTTGATTCTTTATGCATAGGTGTTGTTGATCTTTCATGCAACATTGCCACTTTATTCTTTACCCCTATTTATTGATTTATATCTCTATGTGTGTTTTTGTCAAGAGGAATTTTAAAGTTTCATTGCTACATGATCATGGTTCCTTTCGCATGAGGGTGGTTGGAGATGTTAGTAGTAGAGTATGTGGCTGGAGGTTTAAACTTTCTTCCATGTTTTTTCTAATGCATATGCAGTTTACAAGGAGGAAAACTTAAATCTTTATCTCATGGTTTCCCTAGAATAGTGGCTTTTCAATGGATAAAAGATAGAAAGTAAAAGTTAAGCCACTGTTCCAACCCTACCATCCATTTTTATTTTGCTTTAAGCTTGATATAGGCTAACAATGGATAATAGGTTGTTATTAAATAATCCAACAAATTGGTATTTCGTGTACACCTCATGGATATTCTTTTATTTAAATTTAATTTGAGTTTAAATCTCATGCATTATAATCTATTTGTTGTTTGAACTTTTGTGCTCAATTTAGTTTCATGGAATCTAATCTTTCATGTCATAAACTATTATTATTATTATTATTTTGGATGCAATTTATTTTATTTGCACTCTTGTTTCATGTAAAAATAATAATAATAAAAAAAGAGAAAAAAAGGAATAATAATAGTGATAATAATAATAATAATGATGATGATTTTAAATAAGGAAGATATATATATAAATATATAAGAATATAAAAATTCATTTTTTAGAAGAGTTATAAAAATGAGCTTACTATGAAAGTCTACCTAGATGTTGAAAATTTTTAGAAAGGTTCGTAAATTCTTAAAATTTGAACCTAAACATATCTAAAACCCCAATCTCATTTTAAATTTCCTAGGATTTGTATGAAAATCTTTTATGAAATAATATGTTCCCGAATGCCGCCTAGATGTTAGGGCATTTAGGAAATTTTATTTCATTAAGAATTTTCATACATTTCCATAACACAAAAATAAATTTGTTTTACTAAAACCATGATTATAAAATACAAAATAATAAAAATAATAGGACGAGATTTTAAATATAAAAATTCACATTCAAACTCTACCTAGATGTTGAAAAGTCCAGGTGGTCTTTTTATATTTGAAAACCTGATTCTTAAATTCACATTTGATCATCATTTCCATATGTTTTGATTTTAAATTAATGTCCTCATTTATAATGCATATATATATGTTTGCTTTAGTTATGGATGTTTAATATTAATTATATTATATTTCATTTTTTTACTACATAAAAAATTTTCATAAATTTTTTTAGTTTTGAATAAATAAAATTAAAATATCATTATGTAAAATATAATTGTTGATACTCTGCCTAGGTGTTGGAGAGACATCAATGATTATCATTTATAAAGATTGTTATTTTATTATTTTTAGAGGGAATGTTATGATAAATCTTAAATGGAAAGACTATCTTCAAATTCTACCTTTATGTCGAAGACTTAGAAGGTATTTCTTTAATTTGAAGATTTTCATAACATCCTGAATAAAGATTTTTAAAACTAATTTATTTCTTATAAACAAAGGGAATTATAATTAAATTTCATATAAAAACTCATTTTTGTCCAAAATTACAAATAGTGCATGATTAATTGGTACCAATTCTACAGGTACTGTAGGGGTGCTAATCCTTCCCCACACTGAATTAACTGTCAAACCTGATTCTGTTTTTATAGACCAAGATTGTCTTTTTAATAAACTTATTGTTTTTATTAAAAAAATAAAATTTTTTGGGGGCCAATCACACTTTAAAAATCATTTAATAAAATTTTTGGGTGGCCAATCACACTCTTAAAAAGATTGGTGCTGACTCCTTATGTTTTTCATAATTTTAAATTTTTACGTCTAGCAATCAGTCTTAGAATCGATACATTATGATAGCTTGGCAACTCCACTGGGGACATTTTAAAGGTCAAGCTAAAAATTTTAGTTATGCACTATTAAAAATTTGGATTCAATTGGTTTTAATTGATATTTAATTTAATTCTCTTTATTTTAATTTCTTAAAAAACATATATATGCATAAGTTAATAAATAAAATAAATTGTATCTTAGTTATTACTTTGTTTTGATTTGGTGTTTATGATTTATTTATGTTATTTTGATTAATAGATCACTTTGCACATCTTTGTATATTCACTTACATGCATGAGCTCTAAACTTGGGCTCCATTCTTGTTAGGAGGAAGTGAAACAGCTGCGCTCTCATGAGGTGATAACCTCTGCATTTGCTAGTGAAATACTTCTACTCATAATGAACCATTTTCATTAGTAACCTATAATGGGTGAAGATCGGAGAGTTTTACTAGTCTATGAGGAAAAATGATGTAAGGAATAGTTTGGGAACCCTTAGACATATAAATCCCCTTAGACATATAAATTCTAATCAGCATATCGAGAGCCCTAAAGATCCAGTCTAGGATAGAGCTATGCCATCCTTCTAAAAAAAATTACCTAAAGCTAGGACACTATATACATTCTACTCTATTATATGTTATGCTTGATTATTTGTTTATTTATTTGTTAACATTATTGACTTATTTAATTCTTTTGTTGCCTTTATCTTACTGCATGCATCATATAGGCATCATATTTCTTAGAGGAGGTATTTGTTTTAGATCAATCAATTGTAAGGAAAGCACTCATGAAGCTGTCAGTAGCATTAGCCCCCAGCAAGAATTATTTGGAAGTTAAAAGCCAATCAGAAAGCACCCAAGGAAAAGAAGGAGATTGCTTAAGGGTCAATTATGTGTCTATACTTCCATAGTTGATGTACATGGATTTGAGTCAAAATGACATAGCTAAGTTGGCATTTATATGGCAACCATGAGGAGTAGAAAAGAAGGAGTCCTTTTCAAAGAAATATAGAGATGTGGCATTGCTCATGTTAGTGAAGATTGATGAGGCACTAGTTAAGGTTGTGATATAGTTTTGGGATCCATCTTATCAGTGTTTCATATTTAACTAACAAGACTTGGCCCTTACAATTAAAGAATATTCATCTTTACTCTAGACAAAGTTTACTAATTAAGACAAGATCTATTAGAAAAAGTAGAAGACCACTGAATATAGAAAAAAGTTAGCTAAGATTATGCAAATAGGGATCATAGAGATAGACAAGTATAAAAAAAAAAAAGAACAAGGTTGTGACTATTTCATCAGCCTTTTATTTTAGCATATAAAGAAGCATACTGATATTAATCAGGGGTTGAATGTGTTTGCTTTGGCCATGTATGGGTTGATGATATTCTCCAAGATATTAGGACATGTAGAAGCATTAGTGGTTGACTTTTTTGAGCAATTAGATAAAGGTATAAATCCTTCACCAACTACTTTAGCAAAAACCATTAGATTGCTTAATTTTTGTCCAAGAAAGTGTGAGGGGCAATTCATAGGATGTGCTCAGTTGCTTTTATTTGGCTTAGAAGTCATTTTTGCGGAAAAGAAAAGATATCATTTTAGCCATTCTCCATTCATTTTGTTCCTATCAAGGAGTTTGTCATAAAGGAATGGCAGAAGGATTGGACAAAAGGTCAATGGATGTCATTCTTTCTAGAGCTTACTAGTGAAGATGTAACATAGAGGACACCATGGATGCTTCTTATAACCATTTTGTATAGTTGTAGAGATGAGTCATGGGTATTCTTATTAGGGATATAAAGGGCAGTGAGTTATGCACCTCTTATAGTTTAGAGACAATATGACTCGCATTAGTTCATCTCTATGACTTATGGACTCAATTTGCTCAAATTTGATTATGGGGCATCTAATTATATGAAAAAAGTCTGTGAAGTCATCAAGGCATAGAAGTAGGTTAATCGGATGAGCCCGACTAGATTTATAGATAAATTATGGAAGGGTACCTTACATGAAGAATGAAAAAGGTTAATAAAGTTAGGCCTTCACCAGTCAATGTTTTAGATAAGTTGTCCACTCTTATTTTAGGGTTAGTATTGTTAACTATTGAGATCACCCAATGAAAGTTTGAGATTAAAAAAAAAACATTGGGGAAAAAAAAGATGGCAATGATAGATCAAGTTAATTAATTGAGTTATGATTTGATGATGAAACATGATGTAGTATAAAAGCTAACTAAGGAACAAAAGGTATTGAAAGAAGATTTGCAAGATCTTCATCAAGAAAATAAGAGATTAAGGTTAGACATCAAACCTTTGAGGGGATTCAAGAAACATATGAAAGAACTAAGAGAGATGGTGGAGTATTGGAAAAATAGAGCTTGAGAAAACATGTGATCTCTACACTCAGCAAATAATAGCACACATGGAAGAAAAAGCTTTTGGGAGTCTCTATAAAGGTAGCCAAGTGCCAAAAAAGAAAATGAGAAGCTAAAGGTCGAATTAAAGAAGGAACAGAATAGGAACTCTAATTTGAAAAATGAGAAAGGCTTTGAAATAGGAATGAATGAGCTTAGAGATCTAGTTGGTCAATAATCAAAATCATATAGATAAGATTTTGACTAAATGACAAGAGAGGGATAATTACTAGGCCCATACTTGTAACATTAAAATGGATGTTAGGAAATATGGAAAGAAAGAGTTTAGGAAAGCAGCAGTACATAGAACATTTGACTTCACAAATCTGCAAAGCTATGCAAAAAGCTAATAAAATGGTAGAGAGAGCTGAAAAATTGGAACAGGAAGTCATACTAACTTAGCATGGCAGTCAGTGCTTGTTGAGTTTTTTATGTGAAGATAGGGAGCAGTATGCCCAAATTAGATGTTCTTATGGTTTCAATGGAAGAATGATTGGATGATGTATAAGGATTTTTATGGTTAATGAATGTTTTCTTTGCTTAGATTGATCTATAGCAATACTTCTCTTGCATTGCATTACATTCATTGCATTAATAATTAATAATAGTATTAATGGTAGCAATGACAACAATAATTATACCATGTGTTCTAATTTATGATCAATAATTAAAGGTTTGGGGATAATGAAGCTAAAGAAGTTCTGTTAAGCAATTTCATGTAGATATAATAGCCGCTCTAATTCTCAAGATATGGAAGAAAAGAATACAACTAAGTTTGACAAGGTAGAGAAGGCACAAGAAGAGATAAGGGAAAGGGTGATAGAAATTCAACTAAATATCGAGGTACAAATGTCCAAGTTAAGGTAGTTGTTAACTAGCTCTTTAAAAGGCAAGGAAGTTGCCAGTACATAGGGGTTAAGAAACAAGGTTAATGTGGCAAAATTAGCATATCCTTTGAAATTTTATCCACCGTGAGTTCATACCTCCCAAGGAATTTATTTACAATCACTAGCTACACAACCTTTCATTGGACATTTTATTAGTCAATCTTGGCCTTTCACTTTTGCTGAACCATCTTAGATGCATGTGAATATTGATCCTATCACTATACCAAATTTAGATGAGCCTATTGAACAAGAAAAGCTACCCCAATAGTGAGTGGTGAGATGAAGAATAAGTATGATTTGTTGGAAGAAAGACTGAAAGCTATTGAAAGGAATGATGGCTTTAGGAATATGGATACAAATGAGCTTAGTTTGGTACCTGATGTAGTTATATCAACAAAATTCAAAGTTCTCGACTTTGAAAAACTTGGTGAAGCCAAGTGTCCATCTACTTATATTACAATGTTTTATCATAAGATGATGGATCATACTCATAACGACAAGCTTCTAATGCATTATTTTCAAGATAGTTTAACTAGATCCATAGTAAGGTGGTATGTTCAGTTAGATCAGAGTCAGATTTACACATGGAAAGACCTAGCCAAATCTTTCCTAGCTTAGTATAAGCATATCATGGACATTGCCTTAGATAGGCTATCTCTACAAAATATGAAAAACAAGTCAACTAAGACTTTTTTAAAGTATGCGCATCATTAAAGAGACATAGTAACTTAGGTTCAACCATTGCTAACCGAAAAAAAAGTTACAGTATTGTTTATTAGCATATTGATAGCCCCATACTATGATAAACTGGTAGGAAATGCTATTAAAAATTTCTTTAATATAGTGATTTTAGGAGAAATGATTGAGAATACCATTAAAACTAGCAAAATTGAATGGCTTAAAGCTTTTGATGCCAAAAAGTCAGTCAATCTGAGAAAGAAAGACTAAGGAACACATGCTATGTCTATAGGGAATCCCTCATTCCATCCCTCTATCTCATATAATCCAAGACCACAATTTCTTATTTACTATCCAAATACCAACCAAGCTACCCAACTATCATACAACTCTTAACCTTCCCAACAATTATCATACAGATCAAAGGTCGTTCCATGGCTACCTAGTTTTACTTTAATAATGGTAACCCAGGTAGCCAATCTAAGTCAAAGGAATCCGTAAAGTAGCAATAATAGGGAGAAGCATCAGTTTAACCCTATCCCTATCTCATACACTAGCTTGTATCCATAGTTAATGAGAGGTCATCTTATTACGCAAAAGTATATAGTGCCATTAAAGCCATTGTACCTAAAATAGTGTGACCCTAATGCTAAATGTGATTATCAATATGGTGTGGCACGAATTAATAAATGAAAGCTTGTTGAATTTTAATTTTAGGGCAAAGCCTAATATCAGTAAAAACCCTCATCCCAACCATTTAAATGGTAATACTGGTGATATGTTAGACAGACAAAGGCCAAGAATGAAAATATGGGTCAGTGAAGTGAAGACCCCTATAAAAAAATATTTGATTATTTGGTCAAGACAAACTTGGTTGTTCCAGTAGTGGATGATAAAAGCAATTTAGATGATGATCATGATTATTGTTACAATGAGAAAAATGTGAGGCATATGATCCAAGACTATCCAGGGTTCAAGGTGGTGTTGTAATAGTTAATAGATGAAGAGGTCATTGAGTTTTATGTTAAAAAGAATGTTGAAGTGTGAACATGACAGGTGATAAATTGGAAGCACCTTTCATTCCAAAACCCCTAACCATCTTTTATGATGAGGAAATAAAACTAGTTATGGAAGATCTGGTGCATTTTCCTAGGGTGCCACTAACAATTTATGTCTCTAATCCTTTTCTCTACAAAGTGATTGGTTGGTTCCATAGGATTATAACTGCTAAGTGGAAATTCAATGGTCTACGCATAAATTAGCTTTAGAAAACAAAGAAGGTGAGCTAGCTACAAATATAACAAAAGTAGGATGAATGACTAGAAGTGGTCATTGTTACACTCTTGAAAGGGCTAAGAAAGAAAAGGCAAAAGAAGAAAGAGAAGTCATATAAGAAAAAAGTCCTAATCTAGCTGAAATGAACCTAGAGGTCCAATATAGAAGTTTGTGTCAGAAAAAAAGGCTTACGAGTTTTTCAAAGTCATCAAGCATAGTAAGTATAGTTTAGTGGACAAATTCAATAAGTTGCCAGCATATATCTCTTTGTTATCACTCTTCTTAAATTTAAAACTACGTAGGAATGCTCTGTTGAAATTGCTTAATCAAGCTTAGTTGAGCATAATACTTCTATGGAAAGTATGAATTATATGGTGGGGAGTATCACAGCCCCAAATTTTATTTCTTTCAATGATTATGAGATACCTCCTGAAAGGTGTGGAAGTGTGAAGGCTTTGCACATTACTGTCAAGTGTAAGACCTATATAATGGCTAAAGTGCTTATTGATAATGGGTCATCCATTAATGTAATGCCTATGACCACACTTTTGAGGTTGCCTATGGATTAGTCACATATAAGGAATAGCCATATGATAGTTAGGGCTTTTGATGGGATAGAGAGGGAAGTGATTAGAGATATTGAGATTCATTACAAATCAATTTGTGTACCTTTAATTTCTAATTCTAGGTTATGGATATTACATACTCATATAGTTATTTGCTTAAAAGACCCTGGATTCATAAAGCTCGTTTAAAGCCTTTAAAATCGTAAATGCTACGTATGTTAGAGAAGAGTCAAAAATGCTTGTGCCTTGGTTGTCAAAAACTACAAGCATGGTAAATAAGTAGACTATTAGTAAAGGCTAGAGACCTGGTCAGTGTTTGGGAACACTCTGTAAGGAATCAAGAAAGTGCCAATTACAATTAAGAACAAGGAAAAAAGAGGCTTAGGTTTTAAGCCTACTATTACAGGCAAGAGAAAAATGATGATGAAAAAAAGAGAAAAAGAAATGGCACACTTTAGAGGCCACAATTCAGACAGTAAGGGGATAAGATTCCTATACTTGTATGAGACATTACATTCTAGTAGATATGTCTATCTTGAGTCGATGAAGCAAAAAAAAAAAGAATTAGTTGTCAGAATGGAGGAAGTTTTCTCTCAGGCTTAGATTATGAAAAATATGAAGGAAATGCAAGAAGAAAAGACATTCTTTTTTCCTTTTCTAAGGTTAGGAGTTTAAAAAATGGTTTGTTAGTTATTATTGTCTTTTGAACATCTAAAACTCTAAGTTCTAATTGCTTGTGCACGAAAGCATGCGAAGAGTAAAAATATGGGCTTTGTTTTTAATTATCCTAACTTAAGTAATAAATGCAAAACATTTCTCATACATCATCTTCCCATTTTTTCCTTTATTTGTTGTTTATGTCTCCTTTGTTTTGCTCGATTAGCCTATACCTGCTTGTGACTATACTATTTTTAGGTTTTTAAATAATGAACATTATGGATGAGCAAAACAATGATGATAGATTTGATTTTGAAAATTCAATTGAGATTAGTGAGCTTGATGATGACATTGACTCTGAAGATTATGAGTTACTTCATAAGTTGCTAAAATGGGTGGAACAGGAAATGAAACCTATAGACCCTCATTAGGAAACTATAGATCTATTAAACTTAGAAGATAAGGTGAATAAGAAAGAAATCAAGATTGGTTCTTTATTGCCACTAATGGAAAAGCAAAAGTTAATGGATTTGTTGAAAGAATATGTAGACATATTCGTATGGTCTTGTCAAGACATGCCCGATCTTAGTATAGACATTATTGAGCATAAACTACCTCTAAAAATAGGGTATCAACTTATGCAACAGAAGTTGAGATGCATAAAGCCAATGATGTTGTTAAAAATAAAAGAAGTAAAGAAATAATTCGATGTAGGTTTTTTTAAAGTGGCTAAATACCTAGAATGGGTAGCCAATGTAGTCCCAGTTTCTAAAAAAGATGCGAAAATGAGGATATGTGTGGATTATCATAATTTAAATAAAGCTAGTCCAAAGGACAATTTTTCACTACCATATATGAACATTTTGATGGAGAATACTACTAAGCATTCCATTTTTTCATTCATGGATGGGTTCTCTAAATATTATCAAATCAAAATGGTTTAGGAGGATATGGAGAAAACCACATTTGTAATGATATGGGGTACATTTTGTTACAAAGTTATGTCATTTGGACTTAAAAATGCTAGCGCCACATATCAAAGAGCAATGCTTACTCTTTTTCATAACATGATGCATAAGGAGATAAAGGTATATATGGATGATATGATAGTAAAGTTTAGGAAAGGAGAAGATCATGTAGTTAACCTTAAAAAGTTCTTTCAAAGGCTACGAAAGTACCAGCTCAGGCTAAATCCAACCAAATACATGTTTAGAGCTAAATCAAAGAAATTGTTAGGATTTGTAGTTAATGAAAGTGGTATTGAGGTAGACCTTAATAAAATTCAGGCCATTCAAGATTTAGAAGTGCCGCATATGCAAAAGGAAGTGAGAAGCTTTTTGGGGCAATTGAATTATATTTCTTGTTTTATATCCTAGCTCATTTCAAAGTGCGAACTAATCTTTAAGCTATTGTGTAAAATAATCCTGGCAGCTGGAATGAAGAATCTCCAGGTGCTTTTGAGAAGATTAAAGAGTGTTTGACAAATTCACCCATGTTAGTGCCACATGTTGTTAAAAGACCACTAATCTTGTATTTAATGATACAAAAGAATTCAATGGGTTATGTACTGAGGCAAAGTGATAGAACTAGCAAGAAAGAACAAGCCATTTACTACTTGAGCAAAAAGTTCATGGAGTATGAGATTAAGTACTCCAAATTTGAAAACATGTGTTGTGCATTAGTGTGGACTACTCGTAGGGTTAGGCAATATATGCTTTATCACACAACTTGACTTATATCAAAGTTGGAACCTCTCAAATACATGTTTGAGAAGCCATCCTTGTCAGGTAGAATAGCTAGATGGCAAGTCATGCTATCAGAGTATGATATTGTGTATATGCCTCAAAAGTTTGTAAAATGAGGTGCAATAGCTAACTTTCTTGCTGATAGGGCCACAGATGATTGTGAGCCCATAAAGCTTGATTTTTCAGATGAAAATCTAATGACAATTTTATAAGATGAGGATAAAGAGCTTGTTAAGAAGTAATGGAAGATGTTTTTTGACAGGGCATCTAATAAATAAGGCATGGCATCAAGGTAGTATTAATATCTTTAGAAATGAATTACTACCCTAGCACTGCAAAGCTAGATTTTAATTGTAAAAATATTGTTGCTGAATATAAGACATGTGCCATGGGATTACAAATGGTCGTTGAAAAGAACATTGATGTATTAGAGGTATATAAGGACTCAGCCCTAGTGATTTTCCAATTAAAAGGTGAATGGGAGACTAAAGACCTAAAACTGGTGTTATACCAAAATCATATAGCTGAATTGATTAAACAATTAAAAAAGATTCAGTTTCAACATGTTTCTCGAGAAGAGAATCAAATTGCTAATGCATTGGCTACTTTGGCTATAATGTTCAAAATAAATGCCAATATGAGAACTCAACCCATTCTAGTAAAAAGGTAGGATTCACCAGTCCATTATTCAAATGAAGAGGAATAAATAGACCATTAACCTTCGTATCATGATATTGTACATTACATTAAGTGTCATGAATATCCCAAGCATGCTTCAGAGAATGATAAAAGGGTTATTCGAAGATTAGCAATAACGTTTATGCTTGATGAGGAAATCTTGTACAAGAAAAGTCGAGATCAAGTACTGTTAAGATGCATAGATATTGTGGATGCTAGAAAGATTCTAGAGCAAGTCCATGAAGGGATTTGTGGGATGTATGCTAATGGACACTTAACAACCAAACAAATAATGAAGGTAGGATATTACTGGACAACATTGGAGAATGATTGCATCAATTATGCTAGGAAGTGCCACAAATGTCAAATCTATGCAAACAAAATTCATTATACTCCAGTCTTTTCACATGTGTTAGCACCTCCATGGCTATTCTCGATGTAGGGAATGGATGTGATTGGGCCTATAACACCAAAAGCTTCAAATGGGCATCGGTTTATCTTCATGCTGTTTAATTACTTCAGCAAGTAGGTAGAGATAGCTTCTTATGCTAATGTTTCTTGAATAGTGGTGTGTAAGTTTTTAAAAAAAGAGATAATATACCGATATGGGCTCTCAAAAAAATTATCTTTGACATTGCTACCAACTTGAATAGCAAAATGATGAAATAAATATGTGTGCGATTTAAGATAAACCATCATCATTCAACCCCATATCATTGAAAATGAATGGTGCAATAAAGCCTGCAAATAAAAAGATAAAAAAGATACTAGGAAAGATGGTTGATATGTATAGAGATTGGCATGAGAAATTACCCTTTGCCTTACTCGCTTATAGGACATCAGTTTGAACTTCAACTAGAGCTACCCTGTTTTTCATAGTTTATGGGATAGAAGTAGTATTGCAAATTGAGGTAGAAATCCTTTCTCTAAGAGTTTTGATGAAAGTAAAGATGGATGAGGTAGAATAGGTTCAAAAATGTTTTGAACAATTGAACCTTAGAAAAGAGAAGAGACTTTCAGCACTCTATCATAAACAAATGTACCAAAAAAGGATGATATGGGTGCATGACAAGAAGTTATGACCCTGATGTTTTCATGAAGGAAAAATGATGCTAAAAAAGATCTTGTCAAATCAACAAGATAGTAGGGGAAAGTGGGTGCCTAATTGGGAAGGCCCATATATGGTAAAAAAGGCATTTTCAGGTAGAGCTTTGAAATTAACAAAAAAGGATAGAGATGAATTGCCAGCTCCAATACATTTTGATGTTGTAAAAAAATATTTTCCTTAGTTAAAAAATATAAAAAATAAAAAAATAAATCAAATTAAAACAAAAAAAATCAAAATTATAAAATTAAAAAATCAATAAAAAAAGAATTAGGCTAAAAACTTGGAAAAGCTAGTCTAAAAAAATAATTTAGAATGAAAACCCAAAAAAGGATGATCTAAAAAAAAGGTTGATTTAGACTGAAAACCTAAAAAGATGACTTAAATGAAAGTGAAGCCAGAAGGAAACCTTTCAATAAGTGAAAAAATGGCACACAATTGCACAAATCAGCATCAGAATCAAGGGAGACAATTTTTTAGGAAATTTCCATTGGTTGCAAGCTTAGGGCAAAAGATTGATTATAAGAGTTCAAATTTAGCAAGATCACTTGTGTAATGAATTTTCGAGAAAGGATTTAGTTTGAGTTACTTTGGCTTGTTAAATGTTCATTATTTATTGAACTAATATTTGATTTTCTTAAGTACCTTTTTAAAATTTCTAATTCTCTATATTTCAACAATCTTATCTTTTTCTCTTTCCAAATTGAAATAAATTTCTCATCATTGGTTCAAACCTCTATTCTATTTTGAACTTTGAAATCATTGTATTTGTCTTTAAAGGTTGGGATAATTATTGATAATGCTCATAGCAAACCTATGTGTGGCTCAGGAAAATATGAATGTAAGACAATAACACAAAAAGGCAAAGATTAATTGATTGGAGGAGGGATGGCTAAAAAAAGATTATGGGGAAAACTTCCAAATAAATAGCGGTCACAAAAGGCATTTGTAAAATTTAATTCATTAAAAGGAAGAGAAGGAAACAAGATGGAAGGTATTAAGGCAACTTCTAGGTTTTAAAGGGGCCAAGCTAATCTTGGACTTAAATTTGATGTGATCAAGAAATGCATGGTATAAAATATTAATTCCATCTTTACCATTCAAGTTCATTTTAGTAATCACATGTATTGCATATACTTCTTCTAATAAATGATGTTATAGGTTTTCATAAGAGGATGTTAAATGATATTAGAGCATTATTCTTCATGTTTCCCTTGCATCGTGAAGAAACTTTATTCTTTATCTTCTTAAATGTTGGTGTTGTCTCAGTCATCTTTATCTTCCTAACCATGGTGTTATCCGATCATCTTTATTTTTTGACCTGTAGTGTTGTCTCAATCATATTTGTTTTTTCAACCATTGGTGCTATGTCGATCATTTTTTTTAGACCTAAAATGTTGTCGTAGTCATCTTTATTTTATTGACCTATGGTATTATCTCAATCATCATTATTTTTGGACCTATAGTGTTATCTCAATCATCTTTATTTTTTGACTTATGGTGTTGTCTTGATCATATTTATTTTTAGACCTGTGGTGTTGTCCCGATCATATTGTTTTTTCGACTTGTCATGTTGTCCCAGTCATCTTTATATTTTTTACTTGCAATGTTATCTCGATCATCTTTATTGTTTTGACTTATGGTGTTGTCCTGATCATATTTGTTTCCCAACCATTGGTGTTGTCTCGATCATCTTTATTTTTCAACCTACGGTGTTGTCTCGATCATCTTTATTTTTTAACTTGTGGTGCTGCCCCAATCATATTTCTTTTTTGACCTGTAGTATTGTCTCAATCATCTTTATTTTTATGACATGTTATGTTATCTTGGTCATCTTTATTCTCTAATCTGTGGTGTTGTCCTAGTCATATTTGTTTTCCTAATTTATGGTGTTATCCCGATCATCTTTATTTTTTGACCTACAGTGTTATCTCAGTCATCTTTATTTTCCTAACTTATGGTGTTGTCCTAGTTATATTTGTTTTCCAAACCATTGGTGTTGTCCTGATCATCTTTATTCTTTTGACCTACGATGTTGACCCAATCATCTTTATTTTTTTCAAGTTGAGGTGTTGTCCAAGTTATATTTGTTTTTTTGACATACGGTGTTGTCCTAGTCATCTTTATTTTTTTAACTTGTAGTGATGTCTCCCTTGTTCTTTATTTTCCAAAACAAACAAAAGAAAACACAAAAAAGAAGAAAAAAAGGGAACAAAGGTGCTCCCTCTCACTCAAAAGCATCATCTAAATAAATTTGTCATCTATGTCATTGCATTATTTCTAATTCTCAAAAATATGCAAAGAGAGCAGTTGTAGACATTGAATTTTGTTTGAAACATTTTTAACATGATTAACCTGGGCTCATTTGTGAAAATGGGCTGAGACCATTAATATAGGACCATTACATAAACCATTTAGGAGGATCATTTTCAACCCATAAAGAGCTCACAAATTAGCCCATTTGGACCTAAAGTCAACTCGGGTCAAATTTGGTCAAACTTAGTCAATAAAGTTAAAATTAGTCAAACAATGTCAAAATTGCACTTCTCAAAAGTTAATTCTCAAAATTCACAACCTAATTAGAATCAATGTGGTTCAAAAGTTAAAATTGGTGATTCTTTAAAACGCTAAAATTTTTATTGCACTTAGGGAATTATAAAAGTACTAAAATATCCCTTTAGGGGTATTTTCGTATATGGCCTTCCTGAGTTCAAATTTTCATGAAAGTTTTTAGACTTTAATTTCATAATATTTCTTGATTTTTGGTATATTTGAAATCATAGTAGTACCCTGAAAGGTGTGATATTACCAAAATACCCCTTTAGAGGTATTTTTATAATTTGGCCTTCCCTAGCTTAGATTTTCATGAAACTTTCTAGATCTTAATTTCAGAATATTTCATGATTATTGGTGTGTTTGAAATCAAAACAGTACCTAAAAAAGTGTGAAATTACCAAAATACCCTTTAAGGGTATTTTCATAATTTGACCTTTTCGAACTTGAATTTTGTAAAAATTCTTTAGATCTCAATTTTATACTATTTTATGATTTTTGGTGATTTAAAATCATAAATAATGACCATGGGAACAGTGATTTCTAAGAAAACATCCTAAATATCAAAAAATTTGTACTAAGGGTAAAATGGTCTTTTCATTTAGTTAAAGGGCTATAAAAATCTAATGTTTATAGTGAATAATGCGGACCATTAGATCTTTTATTGGATCTTGATCCAATGGCTAAAAATTGCTCCTTGAAGAAAAGAAAAGAAGGAACTTTGGCCTTTAAATGAGAATTGATCCAAGGGTCTATATTCATTAAAAAAATATTTTTTTGAGGGGTCTTCTTCTTTACAAAGGTGAGGGCTGCAGAAAAAAAGAAAGGGGAGGGCTACCAAAAAAAATGGGGGAAAGGGGAGGAAACTGTTTTGAAAGAAAAAAGAAAAAAAAAAAGAGAGAAACATGGATTAAAAGGAGAAAGGCAAAAGTAACAAAGAAAAAAAGAAACCAGCAAACAAAGGTGAGGAAAATAGAGCTGAAAAGTTAGGCAAAATGTGCTAACAAGAAAGCAAAAAAAAAATTAGACCCAACTAAAAAAACTAGGAGAAGAAAGAATTATGGAATGTAAGGGGAGAACTAGAGGCCACTACTGAAATAAAGAGGGAATAACTAGAGGAACGGTCCCTAAAATAACATGGAGAAAGATAGCAAACTAGAAAAAATAAAGGTTACCAATATAAATTGGCAGCAACGTGAAACAGTAAAAAAAAATAGAGATAGCAAGCAAAATGGTAAACTAGAAATTGGGTGAGGAAGAAAAAGCAATAGCCAACCATAAAGAAAAAAAGCTGAAACCAAAAAATGAGAGAAATGAAAACCAATAGCTAAAAAAACTTGTAGCAAATGTGAAGGAAGGAAGAAAAACAAAAAAAAAAAGGAAAAAGTGTTCTTAAAAAAAGAAGCTTTTTAAAGGAAAATTTTAGGGGAGGAGAAATATGAGAAAATGAAAAGAGAACCTTATGGAAAAGGAAGTCTGGAAGCTATCACTAACAAAAAAAAATTATGGAAAAAAAAACAAAGGAGTTGCCATAAAGCTTAGAACTTTACCATATTCAATTTAGTTAGATCATTATTGGTATGAGCTGTAGTTAGTTTTATTGTCCATAGAGCTTTGAAAAACTTTTTCCTTCGATTAATGATTGTTGATTCCTTGTTTCCATGTGTGGATTGCTTTTTAAAAAAACCACATCTTACTCTAAGATGCTACTTTTGTTCTGACTATCTTCATTAAGTAGTAGCTACACCTTACTATAGGATGCCATTTATACTTGGTTGATTTTTAGTGAACAATAGCAACCTTGGCCACCTTACATTTCCTCGATTGTTTGTTTATAGCATTTGTCTTATTCATCTTTCCACCCTCTATTAGCTAGCTTAAGGTAAACTAAGGAACAAACTTGCTAATAAAAATGTGAAAATGAAACTAAAATCTTGTTATTCGGTTTTGGATGGGCAAGTCATGGCTTTGATCTCTTTAGTAGAAATTCTCCCGAGCCTGTGGTTTTTAGTATCTTTTCATCTTTCAAGAACTTTCAAAGTAGATCACTTTAGGTATGGCTTGTATTAAGTACAATAATTAAAAAAATTTAATATTGTTATCAACCTTTTTATTTATTCTTACATAGAAGATTTAGGCTTAGTTTCGAGTGTCCAAGGGTTAAAAAAATTTGGTTCTACTCATATTCTCTACTGGTGATTTATGAACTTTAGATTTCCACTATTGATTTTTTGAAACTGGTTGCATGTTATTTTTTTTTTCTCCCGAGGTTCATTTATTAGACCTTTGGTTGCTTGAATAAGCCAAACATTTCATTACCTATATGTTTCTTTTTATATGAATGGTGGGCTAAAACTTCTTTAGTTTTCATTTTTTTGGTCGTTTTGGTCTCTATAAAAGGCTATTATCCATACCCGAAGCTCGTGTATTTGTTTTCTTCTTTCATCTCCCCATGTCAAACTTGTTATGGGGGCTTAACTTTTCTAGTTTGTTTAGTCTTTATGCATAGGTGTTGTTGATTGTTCATGCAATATTGCCACTTGGCTCTTTACCCCTACTTATAAATTATATCTCTATCTATGGTTTTGGGTAGAGGAATTTTAAAGTTTCATTGCCACATGATCATGGTTCCTTTCGCATGAGGATGGTTGGATAAGTTAGTAGTAAAGTATGCAACTGGAGGTTTAAACTTTCTTCCACATTTTTTCCAATACATATGCAGTTTACAAGGAGGAAAGCTTAAATCTTTATCTCATGGTTTCCCTAGAATGGTGGCTTTCAATGGATAGAAGATAGAAAGCAAAGGTTAAGTCACTATTTCGACCTCAGCATCCATTTTCGTTTGGCTTTAAGCTTGACATAATTTGACAATGGATAATAGGTTGTTATTAAATAATCCAATAGATCAATAATTCGTGTACACCTCATGTATTTTTTTTATTTAAATTTAATTTGAGTTTAAATCTCATGCATTATAATCTATTTGTTGTTTGAACTTTTTTGCTTAATTTAATTTCATGCAATCTAATCTTTCATGTCATAAACTATTATTATTATTATTATTATTATTATTATTATTATTATTATTATTATTGATGCAATTTATTTTATTTGCACTCTTGTTTCATGTAAAAAATAAAAAAAAGGAATAATAATATTTGTAATAATAATAATAATAATGACAATTTTAAGGGAAGAAGATATATATATATACACACAAAATATATAAGATTATAAAAATTCATTTTTTAGAAGAGTTATAAAAATGAGCTTATTTTGAAAGTCTGCCTAGATGTTAAAGATTTTTAGAAAGGTTCATAAATTCTTAAAATTTGAACCCAATCCTACCCAAAACACCAAACTCAATTTAAATTTCTAAGGATTTGTATGAAAACCTTTTATGAAGTAATATGTTTTCGAATGCCACCTAGATGTTAGGGTATATAAGAAATTTTATTTCGTTAAAAATTTTCATACATTTTCATAACTCAAAAATAAATTCATTTTGTTAAAACCATGATTATAAAAATACAAAATAATAAAAACAATAGGACATGATTTTAAATATAAAAATTCGCATCTAAACTTTGCCTAGAAGTTGAGAGTCTATGTGGTCTCTTTATATTTAAAAGCCTAATTCCTTAAATTCGTATTTGATCATCATTTGCATATATTTCAATTTTAAATTGATGTCCTCATTTATAATGCATATATATGTTTGCTCTAATTATGGATGTTTAATTTTAATTATATTATAATTCATTTTTTTTACTACATAAAAAGTTTTCCCAAATTTTTTTAGTTTTGAATAAATAAAATTAAAATAACATTCTGTGAAATATAATTGTTGGTACTCTACCTAGATGTTGGAGAGTTATCTTTGATTATCATTTACAAAGTGTGCTATTTTATTATTTTTAGAAGAAATATTATGATAAATCTTAAATGAAAAGACTATTTTTTAATTATGCCTTTATGTTAGAGACTTTGAAAGTATTTCTTTAATTTGAAGATTTTCATAATATTCCTAAAAAAAAACTTTTTAGAACCAATTTTATTTCTTACAAATAAAGGGAATTATAATTCAATTTCATATAAAAAACCATTTTTGTCCAAAGTTACAAATAGCGCATGATTAATTGGTACCAATTTATGGGCGTTATGGGGGTGCTAATCCTTCCCTACGTATAATCAACTCCCAAACCTAATTTTGTTTTTATAGACCCAAATTGCCTTTTTAATAAACTCATTGTTTTGATTTAAAAGATAAAATTTTTGGGTGGCCAATAACATCCTAAAAAAAATTAATGGTGACTCCCCATGTTTTTCATGATTTTAAACTTTTAGGTCTAACGATCGAGTCTCTAGACTAATACGTCATGATAGGAAGTACAACTAATAAAACTATATCTAAATGAAACCAATTTTGATAAAAACTAATCTTAAAATGCAAAAACAAGTAATAACTAAAATAAGAATACAAAATTGAAAATCAAGTGCGATTTGCATTTACAAGAATTAAGTGGATGTGAAATGTTGAACCTAAATTGGAAGTGTGCTTAAACATGAACTTAAAATGAAAGCTAGAATGTGCAACATGCAAACAAAGCTAACATGCAAATCTTGTTAAACCCATACACATGATCTAAGGAGGAAGCCATGAACAGAATGTGGAAGAAAAATCTACCAAACAGATGCAATAACCAAAAATGGCAAAGAAAAACACAAGCTAGAATTTAAAACTAGTTTGATTTTTATGCTAATCAAATTGGTCTCTACTTAAGCTAACTAAAAAACTAATTGAAACTCAATGAAGAATTAAATGAATATGTAAATTGCATAATCAAATTTTAAAACAATTAAGCAAACACTTAATAGAAATTGACCTGCATTTAATTTGTACTGAACTTGCATAATTTCAAGAGAGAAAATTTAACCACCAATTATCTACATGAAATGAACTTCATCTAAGCTAGAACAACATAGATTTATGAATTAACTACCTAAATCAATAAGAAAATAGCATGAATCAACAAAAAATTTAGCTCAATGAACTTAAATTCAAAACAAGTGTAGAATCTAGAAAAACAAAACATTATAAAAGAAAATTATCCGAACAACAATTAAAAACATGAAATAACTTGCATGAAATGAAAATAAGCAAGGTAAGAAGTAGAACAAAAGATCTAAGGAAGAAAAGAAACCAAACAGATAGCCAAAGTAGATCCATGCCAAAGTTAGTTCTTCACGCCTAGCTTGCAATGTCACCTACATCTAATTGTGACTTCCAACTCTAATCTGGATTGATGTGCAATGAATTTGAAGCTAGATTTCAATAGTGTTATAGCTCTATGGATGGGGAATCTATGAAGAAAAACTTGAACAAAAATTTGATAGACTTTTGATCCAAAAACCCTAACCATATAAAAAAAGATAGATTCAAAAATAGTGTGTACATCAATGAAAATCAACTAAAAGGAGCTTGAAAACAATTGCAAATGTAAATTTTATTACAAGAATCTTAAAGAGCACTGAAAGACTCTTAAGGAACTATAAAATTATAACAAGATTCAATGCAAATATACTAGAAAAATAATGTTTAGCTACTATGAAAATGTAAAGAACAAAAAATTAAAATTTAAGAAAATAGGAAAGAAAAATCTAAACCTAAACTCATTCTCCTAATGGTTGACCCTTTCCCCTTATTTATAGACAAAGGGGAGGAGCTTCAGGTCATAAAAATTTCTAGAAAGATCTCAAACTAGCTAGGCTTCTAGAGCCTTCCTCATTCTTGTATGCTCATGGCTAGTGCATGCTAGCCTTGTTGTTTGGTGCCTAGCTTTTTCAATAAAATTGCAAGCTAAATTCATGTGTAATGGTTGATCCATAAAATCAAATTAATGACCAACCATAGCCTCTTAAAATGCCAACTTAGCTCATTTCTTTAGTTCACTTCAATCCTACTTGTGATGCCTTGCAATTGCATGCTCTTTAATCATGCACATCCATGCATCATGCATTGTATACCTCATTCATATTTTTTTTTCTCAATATCATTGTTGCCTATTGACACTAGTTTAGATCATTTGCACAAATTTCACCAAAAATTCCTCCAAATTGTACAAAAAAAGTCCTAAATTCCTCAATTTCATTATTTGTACCTATACATGAGATTAATGTGTATTTATAAATAAATTTGCCAAAAATCCCAAGGAACAAGCCAAAATATGAGTAAAATTACACTAAAATGAGAATGAAAAAGCTAAAATTCTCATACAATCAATTTCACCATAAGTTTTGGCCAAGGTAGATGTTAAATATTAAATTTTTAACTTTTTATGAGTCTATTTAGCTTTGAAATTTTGAAATTTTTCTTAAATTTTCTACTTATAATGTGTGAAATCTTGATTTTAAAGGTTTAGGTCAAAGTGGACATGAATGCCATGCAATCCATACAGGAGCAACATCATGCAACATTCAGCCATGTATTAAAGATTATAATCGAATCAATTAGCCAAGGAATGATCATGCATTAATTGGCCAAATAAGAGTTACTTCTAAGATGACTTTTTTGTTTATCTTAGAAGAGTTTTACTTTAAGAAAAAAGCACTAAAAAAAGATAAAAGCTAGAGTTATTATACAACAAGGATTCTTAAGTTTTAATCAAAGATAGTTTGAATTCAAGATTAGTCTTGGAAATTTAACTTAGATGAAACTTTCAATGGATGACTAGATCAAGTTGACATAGCAAGACACATAAGCATGAAAGACCAATCAAGAAATTTTATATGGCCACACAAGTCGCATCCTACCCTTTAAAGACTCTCACATTCGGCCAACCTCTATCAAGATCAAGATTGCATCTTATCTCTTAAGAGTTTAAGTTAAAGTAGGATTTTTTAGACCTTATCCCCCCTTAGCTGAACCTAGTCCTATAAATAAGCTAGGCATTTTCACTTGTAAAGCACTTAATTCTCACATTCTTATTTTCTTTTCTTACTTTTTTTATTTTCTTTAAGTTTTCTTTGTAATTTTGTTGGTTTGGCTAGGGTGACAAACTAGCCATAATCTTGTTTTCTTAAGCATTCTTTCAATAAAAGTTTATTCTCATTCAAAGATATTTCTTTCTCTATTTATGCGTATAACTTTCTTTTCTGTACAAGCATTCAAATCTCAGTTTATGTTTTCTTTACTTTCGACCTATATTCAAATCTTTACAAGCATTCTCTTTTCTTTTATTTTCTTGTTTAATTGGCCTACCTTTATAGCTATCAAGTGATAGTTGTTTAGCTTGGCATTTGGTTCTCATTTTCAAAACTTTACAAATTTTATCATTCTTTACATTTGCTTTCAATATAATCAACCAAACACTCGTTTTGATTTGTTTAAATATTAGGTTAGTAAGAAACACTTTTGGTACTTGTTTTCACACCCAATACATAATCCTCATGAGAATGATACTTTATTTAATCACTTTATTACTTGCTAGTGATTTATGCATTTGCAAGTTATAAAAAATAGCAATCAATAGATGTGATCTGAAAGGGTGAATATAAAAGCTACAACAACAATATGAAAAGATTTTAAAGTAAACACTACACCATGCTTTCTATCATTCCAAGATATATGTTGAAAAGATAAGCTTTTTCAATATATACATACTGTATAATGTAAAGTCAGTCAAACCATCTTAACTTTCCTAACATTTAGGTGGTCTTGATGCATTGCTATATGCCGCTCATGATCTATAAATATAAGTAGAAATTTTAATTGAACTATCTTATATTTAGTGCCGACATGTTAGAAGCATAATAGGTCTAATACAATAAGATGACATTATAAATTAAAATGATACTAGTGTTGTGAAATTGAAAATATCATAATAAGAACTTAATTAAAAAGTTTAATTATGCAAATAGGTAAAAGTGTAAATTTGCAAAAATAAGCATGTATTCTAGCTTTATAAAACATACGCCAACCCACCTCTTCTTGATGGATGAAAGAATTTAGCAATTGAAAATGACAAGGAAAAGGAACAATTAGCTAACAAGCATAAGGAAAGCTTTTGAATCATAAACTACTAGAATAGTATTCGACTAAACACAATCATAAATGAGATTGTCATTTATGCATATTATTGTTAGAGATGAAACATTTGGATAGCTTTGGTTTGCTGCTACTAGGCCTTGCTGTACAAGTTAGCAAAGGAGGATGTTGAACAAAATTCTTGTTTTCTAATCTTGTATGCTTACCAATTGGATTGTTCACAACAAATTGATCCTATGTGTGGATTTGGTTTTCTATGTTTACTTTTCACTATATTTACTCAATTTTGAATCTATGTTTGTCTAACAAACATGACCAAACTCAATATATATTCGAAAGGCTTATACAAAAAGAAGCCAAAAAGAGTTAAATAAATCACACTCAATAACCCAAATGAGTGTTTTCTCTTTGTATACAATAAATACTATTTCTTAAAGGAAGTCAAAGATTAGCATGTACAAATACTAAATCTTCTACTTGTGAGGATTTATCATGTTTCTCCTCATTGAGTGAATAAAAGAATAGGTGCTCTAATTTCTTTCTCAATGGGATGATGAGAAAGGTTGTCCAAGAAATTTTAAGGCCAAGTTTTAACTTTTGGAAAATGAATGAACCAACCGTCAAGACTTAGGATCTAAAAGCCATCTATCTTATAGTGAATAAAATGATCCAAAAACATCAAAAGCTCAAGAAAATCTAACAACTCTTGAAGAAAGCAATCTTCTTTTCTTTTGTGGAAGGAAAATATCTTTTAAAACACTTATTCACCTCCTTTGAAATTTCTACATCCTGTGTTGAAGAAAGTGATTTGGAAACTCATTAAACTAATCACTACAATAATAAATATATTAAAAATAAATACTTATTATATTTAACATGTAATAAGAAACATAAAAAGGAGATTTCATTTAACTAATAATAACAAGCATAAAAGAAAAAAAAATGTTATCAAGGCTTACCTTAGATTCAGTGAAAGAGCCATGAAATGAAATGGTGTACTACTTTTAGTCCAACAATCAATAAATGTAGCATATATCACCTCATAAGAGGTTAATCTCTCTCTCTTTTTTCTTCCATTCGTGGCTGTGCATGGTTATCTTCACCTTTTCAATCATTATATCCAACATTTCATAAACTAACTAAAAAGTTGGCCTATTTGTATCCATAGTATGAAACATATCATAAATAGGTCCAATAAAAGAAAGGATGTAATCAACTTTGTCCTACCATTGATTATCCAAAGCTTTTTCTCTTACTAAAGCAACTTTGGAAACTTCTTACTTTATAAGTAAACCATTCTACACTAATAACATATCTTGGATACCTCATTTATTGAGCTTAAGCCTTTGTTAATATAACACTAACAAAAGCAAAACAAGTATTCATAATAGTAAGTAATTTCTATAGAATTCAACCACATACTCAAGCAAGCATCAGAATAATAAAATGCATAGCAAAAATAATAATAATAAACAAAAAAGTAAATGAATCCCTCTAGAGTCATACTTCTGTCTATGACTTTGATTAAATCAAGAATATCAAACCATGAATTTAGAATTCCTACCAATACTATCGTAACCTAGAGTTAAAACAACCATTTGATTCTTCTAAACATGAAAGCAAAATCAACACTTTAGCACCCAAGTGTTTGGCCTTCAACAGTATCTACACTATAACTCTTGCCAAAAACCTTCTATAATGAGGGATTAAAAACACATCTAGCATGTTTTAATTTTTGTTTCTCAAACAAGGAACCCAATACTTTATGGTCAAATGCCTCAATGAATCAAAGAGAAAGAAGAAATACAATTTTTTTAGGTGAATGAGGGGGGTTGTGGCAAAACCATGATAAACTCCCTTTTGCTACAAAACCTTTTAGGCCTAATATGGTCTTTTAATTTTCACTTATAGGTGGTGTGGTTGAAAGCAAAACCAAGATATTTATAACCTTGCTTAAGTTTCGTAGCCCTAGCACAATTAGATGTAACTTTTACACCCTTTGTCATTAAGTTCTTAAATACTTTAATTACATGTCCTTTAATTATTGGCTTTACTCAATCAAGTGCTACTTGAAAATCCCAATTTATTTTTGGTAATGTTTTTGTATGCGACCCATTAGACTTCCAACATATTGCCAATGAATATAAATCCATATCATAATATGGATACTAATTGGGTGAAAACACAGCAAGAGTATAGGGCATTTAAGTAATAAAAGTAAGAGTTAATATCATTCTCTCAATAATTTAGTTAGGCTTTGCCTATGGCTAAACACAAAGAAACAACATTCTCAAGTTATATTTAGTCTTTTTAAACAAGCAAGTTTAACCTATACTACTCTTAAAGTAAGGTATGCAAAGTAAACACATGAAAGTAAACAACAATGTAAAGAAGTAATGCAAGTAACAAATTAAGTAAATGAACAAGTAATTAAACAAGCAAGCGAATGCAATGTTAGGTCTACTTGCATTGATGTGAAACATACTAAAGAACAGCAATTAAACTAGATGTAACTTGAAATCAAGTATTTTGCATGAAAGTAAACTAGAACCAAACAAGAAAAGCAAATATAATAGTACTTTCAAAATAAAAATTTGAATTTAAAGCATCTTAAATCTTAGATCTAAACTTTAGTTGAAAAAATGAACTTGAAATGAACTGAAGGCATCAAGATCAATAAGTTGAAAATTAAGAAAAAAGAATTAACTCAAAACATGTAAAAACAAAGCTCAATGAAAATTAATTTTCAACATCTAAAAGAAAGAAAATAGAGGGATAGGCATTTAAACTAGCCAAACAACATGTAAAAGCATGAAGTGAATTGCAAGAAAAAGTAAATCTACATCTAAACACATGAAAAAACAAATGAGAATAAGGAAAGAGCAATGGATAGATCCTAGGAAAAGAAGAAGCCACCATAGTTGATGTCGTCACCATTGTCTAATCTACTACCAACAACCAAACCATATTTGTAGGATTTTAAGAAATTAATGCAAATTGAATCTAATGGTAAAATTTTGTAGAATTAAATAAATATGAATGTAGATTGCGTTGTAAAAAATTTAGCTTAAAATTGTAACAAAAACTAAGTGATCAAATAAGAAAACCAAAATAGTGCTAGAAAAGAAAATTGCCAAACAAATTTGAGAACTCAATGGAAATTACAAGAAATATAAAAGAGAAGCAAGTGAAATTGTAAATTGCATTAAGAAAACTGTAAATGTGCAGGAAATTTAAAGTGCGTTAAAGAAAATTTTCAAGAAAAGTAGTGTTTGGTAACCAAGAACATAGGGATATAAATATGGATAAAAAGAGTATATGTTTAAAAATATTTAATGTTTGAAAAAAAAAATAACATGTCACCATATCAACAACATAGATATATAAATAATATATGTTAGATAAATAGAGGTTAAGTTTTGCAACTTAGGTGAAATAGGTGCCTAACGTCTTACCATTTCATACTCTACTTGTGGATCCATCTTTATCATGGTATAAAGGATAATTAGATTCTTTCCAAATTGCAATGGTCTAGTCACCTCTCTAAGTTCCTAAACTTCATTAACAAAATTGGGTGATGACTCATTTAACTTTTCATTCTTGGATGAAAATTTCTTATGGTGTATTCTTTGCTATATAGTCTTTATGTTAGGATTGACTATATATATAAATCAATATGAGACACGGAATACTTGGGTAAAAAGCAACAAACATTGATGACCAATCATCCCTAGGGTTTTGGATCCCTAACCTTACTAGCATATATCCTCCAAGGGTTTGAGTGACTTGGCGGGACATGGAACCATAAAAGTTCAAGAAAAGTCTATTGAAAATTGGAATGCAAATAATTTCAAACTCGCCCAATTTTCAAAGAAAATTGTGAATTTGAACTCTTTGGAAAGTTGAACGATTCTATTTTCATTTCAAACTATGCTTGAGCTCAAAAGTTTCTATCAACTGCCAATTGGGAGAAATTACAACTTATATTTGCAACTTGCTAGAAAGTAATTTGCAATTCATTTTAACTTTCTCTCAGAATTAAGAGAATTAATTAGCAGTATATATTTTGTTGGTAGATCAAAATGTGGTGCATCCTACATTAGATAGAAAGATTTAATTATTGATGAATAAAATTAATTTTTGTATTAATTTTATTCGTATTATAAATAATTATGTTTAAACAAAAACAATTATCATATGACAAATAGTCATGACTATTTGAATATAAATAGATTATTATTTATAAAGGTTATGATTATACAAAAGGTCATAATCATCTGAATAAAAGTTTATGTCTGTTCATTCATTATAAATAAATCTTTCAATATAACCATTTTCACTACTTCTAATTGGAAAGTTTGAGGCTTTCTTGTATCCTAAAGGCATAATTAGCTTTAAAAAAGTGTTCTTCATGCCTCAAAGCCAATATTTTTTTTATATTATTTTTGTTCTCTTATTTATTTTTTCTAACAATCGAAAGGAAATTATGAGAAATTTATATTTCACATGAAGAAGATACAAGGAAAAGAAATTGGCATGATTTGGAGATCAATATTTGAAAAGTCTCAAGGTGTCAAAGGATTAATGTTTCTATGGAATAAAATATTAATTTTCATAAAGATCTTCATTAGAGGTACGTATTTTATTTTTTTCCTAATTGCTAGTAAAATGATTGATTAAATGAGATAAACACATTAATAATTTATTTCATTAGTGTGTAAAGTCAAAACACAATATGCAAAATATTAATTACATTGCATAAGTTTATGCTTATACTGGAATTGACTCCATAATTGGGTTTATTGAATTGTATTATATTTATTTGAAAAATTGATGCTTATAAAGACTAGGATGGGAAATAGCCTGAAAACATAAAAGAGAAAGACATGAATTAATTTATGACCAAAAGAATTATCACTTGTTATCAAGTAATGAATTAAATTGGTTTCTAATGGAATGGCCGATTGTTTAATTGTCATGTCTTTGTTATATATAGAACAGGCAAATTGTCTCATGGTTTCTATGAAAACAATCATAAATGGGTAACAGTACCATGAGAAATTAGATGTAAATAGAGAATACATACAGAAAATAAGATTTGGCTACAAGATTAGTTTTATTATTAAATTTGGCACCAAAATTGAGATAATAAGCTAAGTCAAGCTATTTGTATAGTTCTATCTTTGTTGGTCGTTTTATAAATCAAATGTTGATATATATATTTTTAAATTTGTTATTGGTTCAAATTTTGACTAGTGTTCAATTTTCATGAAAACCAATTAAAATTAATTTGAAGTATGTGAATAATTATTATTATTCACATGGATTAATTTTGACTAGTGTTCAATTAATTTCATGGATTAATTGGTGGATAATAAACCAAATAATTGTTATTATTAGAAACATGGGTAGTGTGACATGTATTTTGCCTATTAGATGTATTACACTAGAAGTGATCTTACAAAATAAAATTTTATTATGAACAATCACAAAGTGAAAATCATAAATAGTTATCAAAGAGTTAATCAGTGGTTACAAAAAAGCACTATTACTTCTCACATATGGGATATTGATTAAATAAAAAGGCATGTCATTAAAAATATTGAAGCATTTTTCGG
Source organism: Durio zibethinus (assembly GCF_047325235.1). Classification (NCBI taxonomy): domain Eukaryota; kingdom Viridiplantae; phylum Streptophyta; class Magnoliopsida; order Malvales; family Malvaceae; genus Durio; species Durio zibethinus. The sequence goes on from NC_143176.1 coordinate 11,830,724, forward strand.
TTACCAGCATTTTGAATGATGCTCATCAATGTCTTTTAGCCATTTTTATAAATTAGAAAAGAACATGAAAATTCAATGTTCCAAAAGCACTAATGCATGCCTGTGTTTAATTCTATTTTGAGATGACATGGAGAACATTGGTACAATTTGCCATATATTACAAAAATGAACTGAATGGGATGAAATTTTCTTTCTTATACATGTAAGAAAGATATGGACTATGGAGATAGAATACCATCATGCAATTAATATATTACTGGTTAAAGACAATAAATATATTTTTGCTTCTTGTACCTAAAAAAATGGCCTTTTACAGGCTATTAAAATGGAAAGTGAACAAGTTTCCAAGGTTTTCAATAGTTTTATGACAATGGGAAAGGATATGGCTAGTTATACACCATATTAACATATAGGCTTAGATAATAATATTAGAATGTAAAAGTCCTAAGCCTTAGAGTTAGCCAATCAATGATTTATCCAATGCAAATTCATCATGAATTTTTACATAAAATATAAGTAAAACTGATATTATAATTATTATTTATACTATTTTATGAAAATGATTCTTTGGATTCTTGTTTCATGAGTTGCATTGATATGGTGATCTAGATATGAACATATTGGTCACAAAATGATTGTGAAAGTTTTTGAAATTGGAATTAAATATACCTTGGACTTTTATTGTACATAGGCATATTGGTCCTATGAGTAAAGTTTGAATTTATTATATATCCAAAAATGTTATGACCAATTACGAGTGGTAAATAACAGAGATATATAGGCAGCACAATGGTGCAAAAATAAAGTTCTCATAAAATTTTGAAATCAAGTTTAGAGGTTTTAATAGTCATGAACTTGGAATTGGCCATTGGGAAATTAATATATGCATTAAAAACTCATGATAACATTTGAGATAGTTAGTTTCCACAAAAGCCATCATTATAAATGAGACAACTTCAATAGAGAAATCTACATGATTTGTAGGTATGATGTGAATTTTTATGGTTGGCTTAGAATGACCATAAGCCAAATTGATGCCATAATCTTGATCACATTGTGGTAATTTTTTATGTATATGGTCTAATGGATTGTACAAATGATTTATCATCTAAGGTTTTTATATAGTGAATACTTCAAACTATATTTTCTTTGGAAGCCATGAGTGATTCAAAGATCTTGTGAATATGAAAACTTTTTCAATAGCAAAAGGAATGCTATTTGATCCATTTGGGTGATGAATATGGTTTTGTTCATGGTAATAAAAAATTATTAATAATGTCCATGATGAAATAGATTTATATAAGTATTTATGAATTGACTTAAAAAGTCTTAAAAGGAGACTATAGAAGCATGATTATATTTGAAATCTACTTATTGATGTAAACTCTTATATTGAGTTAAAATATAAAAGTTTTGGAACATCTATAGAAATATTAAGATATTTGCTAATTATCTTTCATTAAGGGTAGATTTGGAGGCCACCTACTTAAAAAAAAAAAAACCACCAAATAGTGAAAAGAAAAATGAAATGGCAACTTGATTAAGTATATGTGATATCTTGAACAATTGAATGAGACATTCTTTAATAAAAGAATGCATACTTTAACATGGTGGGGATGATAAAAATCAAAAGAAATAAAAATTGCCACTAGAATGCTGTAAGATTTTAGTATAATTTTATGAGCAAATTATACAAGCTAATAAGTTTAGACACTTATTAAAGTAAAATCATAAAAAGGTCCTTAAAAATCTTAAACGGACTAAAATGGTTTGTTTTATTTATAAAGTTTATCCAATTGTACTAGAAGTATAATTTTATTAAAGATGTATAAAAAGTATGGAAATAGAAATATTGAAATTAATGAATATAGAGTTGTGGCCACAACCAAAAACAACTATTTCTTAAAATGATAAGAATGAGGCAACAATATCTAGAGCATATAAATGATATGCAAAATGAAAAGTTTGGACATATTAGCCTAAACTGATTATATTAGAGATTCAATCTTAAGTGGGGGTAACTACCATAAAAGAAAACGAAATTCCAAGATATTTGGTTAGTAGTACTATAAGTAGAATGGAGTTAAACCCTTACTATTAGACACCAATAATGGGAACCCAACTTTGAATTAGTAACCTCTAATTACAAAGTTTAGTGAGTAAAAACAAGTTATTGTTATGTGTCTATTAAGCACTAGTAAAATCCATTCAAATTTTAGGAACTAGTGTGATCCATTGCACAAAGAGGATGAGTTTTTATACTCTTAATGAAGTTTTAAATGTCTAAAGCAATGGAGATATAATGAAAACTCTATCTATATAAACATAAACAAGAAGAATTGTGGTCTCTTTGCAAATGTTTATGAATAGAATAACCACATGGCCATAATAGTACTAAAAGTGATTATAAACGTTTGACAAAAGAATAAATAAGCATTATGTGTGTTATATCTTCAATTCTAACACTAAGAGTTGAAGTTTAATCTGCAGACACCATGTCAGAATTCTAAGATATATATGCTAATTGAAGGTTTAAATCAAGAGATACCTTCTTGTATTCATAATATTTATTTGTGTGAAAGGTAAAAATTAAGCACCAATATTCGAAGTTAGTGGGGGATTGTTGGTAGTTTAGAATGTGGTGCATCCCACATTGAAGATTTAGTTATTGATGAATAAAATTAATTTTTGTATTAATTTTATTCATATTTTAAATAATTATGATTGAATGGAAACAATTATTATATGACAAATAGTCTTAACTATTTGAATATAAATAGATTATTATTCATAAAGGTCATGATTATACAGAATGCCATAACCATCTGAATAAAAGTTTATGTCTGTTCATTCATTATAAATAAATCTTTCAATAAAAATCATTTTCATTGCTTCTGATTGTAGAGTTTGAGGTTTTGTTCTATTATTTCTCATTTCTTATTTATTTTTTCTATTATATTTAGCTTTTGTTAGTTGGTTTACTAGCAAATTAGGAGTGGCATGCACTCTTTTAAATGGAATGAAATAATTTTCCTTGCACCTCAACACAATTATCATATGGGAAATGCTGACAGAATAAACAGACGTGTAAAATATCTTGATTCATAGTACATAAACGTGATAGACCCAAAAATTAAAGTGATAACAGGATGGGTGGTAAAGTTGCTTTATGCTGCTAGATAGATAACGAGTGTCCTAATTTGGGAGATTAAGCCACTTTAAGCTTTGTTCAAATAAAAGAGAACTGGAAGACCCTTTATGGACATAGGCATGGGGTCAATGATAATTTTCTCATAAGGAGCAATTTCTTCCATTTGAACCTTTTCACTAGATTATGCATGAAAACAAGTATTTCTAATAAAGCATATTCCGTGCTAGGGTTGATCATAGGACCTCTGCCAAATGGAACAAATGTGTATAAAGTTGGCCTATTTCCATCAAACCTTGAAGGGTCAAATTTCTCTGGTTTTGAGAAGTATTCAGGGTTTCTATGGTTTGAGTTTCAACTATTGGTAGTTTAAAATGTGGTGCATCCTACATTGGATAGAAATATTTAATTTTTTATAAATAAAATTAATTTTTGTGTTAATTTTATTCATTTTTTAAATAATTATGTTTGAACAAAAACAATTATAATATGACAAATGGTCTTAACTATTTGAATATAAATAGATTATTATTTAGAAATGTCATAATTATATAGAAGGTCATAACCATTTGAATAGAAGTTTATGTTTATTTATTCATTATAAATAAAATTTTCAATATAACGATTTTTACTACTTTTAATTGGAGAGTTTGAGGCTTTGTTGTATCCTAAAGCCATAATTGCCTTTAAGAAAGTATTCTTCAGGCCTCAAAGCCAAAAATTCTTTTCTATTATTCCTTTTCTCTTATTTATTGTTTCTAACAATTTAAAGGCAATTATGAGAAATTTATATTTTGTATGAGGAAGATATAAGGAAAAGAAATTGGCATGATTTGGAAATCAATATTAGAGAAGACTCAAGGTTTCAAAGGATTAATATTTTTATGGACTAAAATGTTAATTTTCATAACAATATTCATTAAAGGTATGTATTTTATTTTTTTGCATAATTGCTGGTAAAAGGATTGACTGAATGAGATAAACACTTTAACAATTAATTTCATTAGTGTGTAAATGTAAAATCAAAACACAATATGCAAAATATTAATTACATTGCATAAGTTTATGCATATACTGAAATTTACTCCATAATTGGGTTTAATAAGTTGTATTATATTTATTTGAAAATTTGATACTTATAAAGATTGAGATGGGAAATAGCCTAAAAATGTAAAAAAGAAATACATGAATTGATTTATGACCAAAAGAATTATTGCTTGTTTTCAAGTAACAAATTAAATTGGGTTTTAATGGAATGACTAATTATTTAATTGTCATGTCTTGGTCATATATATAATAGGCAAATTATCTCATGGTTTTTATGAAAACAATCAAAAAATAGGTAAAGTTATTTACCATGAAAAATTAGATATAAGTGGAGAATATATGCATAAAAGAAGATTTGGCTGTAAGATTAGTTTTATTTTTAAATCATGGCACCAAAATTGAGATAATAAGTTGAGTTAAGCTACTTGTATGGTTCTATCTTTGTTGGCCATTTATAAATCAAATGTTGATATATATATTTTTTAAATTTATTATTGGTTCAAATTTTGACTAGGTTTAATTTTCATGAAAACCAATTAAAATTAAATTGATGTATGTGAATAATTATTATTAAAGGTGTTTCATGGATTAATTGGTGGATAATAAATCAAATAATAATTATTATTAGAAATATGGATAGTGTGACATGTATTTTGCCTGCTAGGAGTATTACACTAGAAGCGATTTTACAAATAAAATTTTATTGTGAATAATCACAAAGTGGAAATCATAAATAGCTATCAAAAAGTTAAAAAATGGTTACAACATGGCATTGTTGCTTTTTGCATATGGGATATTGATTAAATGAAAAGGCATGCCATTAAAAGATATTGATGCATTTGTCGACTACTAGCATTTTGAAATATGCCTATCAATGTCTAATTAGGCATGTTTATAAATTAGAAAAGAACATGCAAATTCAATGTTCCAAAGGCACCAATAATTGTATATGTTTAATTCCATTTTGTGATGGCATTGAGAACATTGATATAGTTTGCCATATATTACGAAAATGAACTAAATGAGATGGAATTTTCTTTCTTATACATATAAGAAAGATGTGGACTATGGAGATAGAATGCCATCATCCAATTAATACATTATTGGTTAAAGATAATGAAGATATTTTTGTTTCTTGTACCTAAAAAAATGACCTTTTGTAGGCTATTAAAATTAAAAGTGAACAAGTTTATGAGGTTTTCAATAATTTCATGAAAATGGCAAAGATATGGCTAGTTATATACGATATTAACATATGGGCTTAGATAATAATATTGGTTTGGGAAAGCTATGAGCCTTAGAGTTAGCCAATCAATGATTTAACCAATTAAAATTCATCATGAATTTTTTGCATGAAATATGAGTAGAACTCATATTATAATAATTGTTTACACTATTTTATGAAATGATTGTTCAGATTTTTGTTTCATGACTTACATTAATATGGTGATCTAGATATGAACATATTGGTCAAAAAATGATTGTGAAAGTATTTGAAATTGGAGTTAAATATACTATAGACTTTTATTGTATATAGGCACATCGGTCCTATAAGTAAAGTTTGAATTTATTATATATCCGAAAATGTTTTGACCAATTAAAAGTGTTAAATAATAAAGATATATAGGTTACATAATGGTGGAGAAATAAAGTTCTCATAAAATTTTGAAATCAAGTTTTGAGGTTTCAATAATCATGAACTTTGAATTGGCCATTGGGCAATTAATATATGCATTAAAAATCATGATAACATTTGAGATAGTTGATTTTCGTTAAAAGCCATCATTATAAATGAGATAATTTTAATAGCCAAATCTACATGATTTGTAGGCATGAGGTGGATTATTATGATTGGCTTAGAATAGCCATAAGCCAAAATTGATGCCACAATCTTGATCACATTGTGATAATTTTTTGTTATGTACATGGTCTAATTCATGGATTGTACAAATGATTTATCATCTATGGTTTTACATAGTCAAAATTTCAAAGTATATTTACTTTGGAAGCCATGAGTGATTAAAAAATCTTATGAATTTGAAAACTGCTATAATAGCAAAAAGAATGCTATTTGATCCATTTGGATGATGAAAATGGTTTTGTTCATGATAATAAAAAATTATTTACATTGTCCATTATGAAATAGACTCGTATAAATATTTATGAATTGACATAAAAGTCTTAAAAGGAGACTATAGAAGCATAATTATATTTGAAATCTGCTTATTGATATAAACTCTTATATTGAGTTAAAATATAAAAGTTTTGAAACTTTTATTGAAATATTAAGATATCAGCTAATTATCTTTCACTAAGGATGATTTGGAGGCCTCTTACTTAAAAACAAAAATCACCAAATAGTGAAAAGATAAATGAAATGGCAACTTGATTAAGTATATATGATATCTTGATAACTGAATGAGATATTCTTTAATAAAAGAATGCATACTTGCACATGGTAAGGTTGATAAGAATCAAAAGAAATAAAAATTATAACCATAGTGTTGTAAGATTTTAGTATAATTTTATGAGCAAATTATGTAAGCTAGTAAGTTTAAACACTTATTATCGTAAAGTCATAAAAAAAGGTCCGTAAAAATATTAAAAGGAGTAAAATCATTTGGTTTATTCATTGAGTTTATCCAATTGTACTAAAGGTATAATTGTATAAAAATGTATAAAAGTATAGAAATAAAATGGTTGAAATTAATAAATATAGAGTTGTGGCCACAACCAAAACCAATAATTTCTTAAAATGTTAAGATTGAGCAACAATGTCTAAAGCATATAAATGATATGCAAAATGAAAAGTTTGGACATATTAGCTTGAAGTGATTATATTAGAGATTCAATCTCAAATGGGGGTAATTACCATAAAAGAAAATTGAATTCCAAAATATTTGGTTAGTAGTACTACAAGTAGAATGGATTTAAACCCTTACTATTAGACACCAATAATGGGAACCCAACTTTGAATTAGTAACCTCTAATTACAAAGTTTAATGGGTTAAAACCAATTATTGTTAAGTGTCTGTTAAATATTAGTAATATCCATTCAAATTTTAGAAACTAGTGTGATCCATTGCATAGGAAGGATGAGTTTTTATACTCTTAATGGAGTTTTAAATGTCTAAAGCAATGGAGACGTAATGGAAACTCAATCTATATAAACATAGAAGTGTTACCGTTTCAACAAGAAGAATTTGGGTCTCTCTTGTAAATGTTTATGAATAGGATAAGCACATGGCCATAATAATGCTAAAAGCTATTATAAACCTTTGACATAAGAATAAATAAGTATTATGTGTGTTATATCTTCAATTCTAACACTAGGAGTTGTGGTTTAATCTGCGGACACCATCAACTTCATTTGAATTCTATGATATATATGTTAATTAAAGGTTTAAATCGAGAGATATCTTTTTATATTCATAATATTTATTTATGTGAAAGGTAAAAATCAAGCACCAACATTCCAAACTAGTGAGGGATTGTTCATAGTTTAGAATGTGTTACATCCTACATTGGATCAAAAGATTTAATTATTGATAAATACAATTAATTTTTGTATTAATTTTATTCATATTTTAAATTATTATGTTTGAACAAAAATAATTATCATACGACAAATGATCATAACTATTTGAATATAAATAGATTATTATTAATGAAGGTCATAATTATACAAAAGGTCATAACCATCTGAGTAGATGTTTATGTCTATTCATTCATTATACATAAATATTTCAGTATAATTATTTTCACTACTTCTAACTGAAGAGTTTGAGGCTTTGTTGTATCCTAAAGGCATAATTACCTTTAAGAAAGTGTTCTTCATACCTTAAAGCCAAAATTCTTTTCTATTATTCATCTTCTCTTATTTATTTTTTCTAACACTCCAATATAACTACACAAAGAAGAGAAAAACAAAAAAAAAAGTAAGTTAAACCAACTTTTTATATTTTATTTTGGATCAACAAGGTTATTAATAGGTGAATTACAAATGACCTTCCAGCCCCTTGGTGAATGCTAACTTTCTTCAAAATATACGTATTATTTTACATACACTTGAATGGAAAATTCCCAGAAAATTAAGATTTAGTTTACTTTCCCAAAAAAGAAAAACAATAAAAAGGATTTAGTGTATTCAACAAAGAAATCAATATCCAATGGAAGTTAAACAAAAATCAATTCTTGAAAGATTTAACGTTGACTGAAAAAGCCTATCTATTCAAACCTTTATATTGAGGTTTTAACAAACAATTATCAAAATTCATACACGTCAATTATTTAGATTGGTTCTATGCCATTTAAAAACTCTATCATCATTTTCTTAAATTAAAAAAAAAAAAAACCTTTACTATCATCAATTGGTAACTCTTACATCCAAATAGAGAAACACAATTATTTTTATTTAAACTCCGTTTTTCTTTTATGTTACTATATTTAATACTTTTTTATTATATACTTTTACTACCTAAAAGGTTACAAAAATATAAATTAAAAACATTATAGAAGTATGTACTTCAATAAAGAAAGAAGTTATAAATGACTAAAATAAAGTAAAAATTTTAGTACACATATTAAAGAGAAAAATTAAACTTGAAAATTAATAGACTTATTAAAGATAAAAATTAATAAAGTACAAATTTTAATACACTTATTACAGATAAAAACTGATACAACTTACTAAAAAATGTACGGTTGACTTTATACATAAAAATGCTTTTTATTTAGCTTTTTTGCTTCCAATAATGCATATTAACAATCAATTGAAGTCTAAAATGAGCAGTGGATCCAAAATCTGTAAACTAAAAATCTTGAGGCTTCTCTAGGTTCAAAAGGAAGATAAAATCGTGAAAGGATGAAAAAATATTTATTAATGATTAATTAAACTAAAATGTGATTATAAAATTTAATTATTTAGATTAATTTTTTATTTTTCTACCAAACAAATATACAAATAAAAAAAGGTGTAAAGTTAGAGAAAACATACCCTTGTAACACTTGTTCATATATGTGAGGGAGTTCTACAAGATACTTGACAATGAAAGTGCGGGTAGTTTAAGCATAATATTAAATTCAAAAAATTTGAATGTTAAATATCAAAGGTGATCATATTATAATTTATTTGGACAAACATAATTAATAAGCAGAAGTAAGTACAGTTTTTTGAAGAGATTAGGTTTTCTTTTTCGCTCTTATTTTATAGGTGGCTCTTAATAGGTAGATACCATTACTTAAAAGAGAAGAGGGGACCTTAGATAAATATTATTAAAACCCTAAAAATCTTCTCATAAAAAATTTACTGAGTCAAAGGTTTACACAACCATCAAATCACATTGGCCGAATAAAATATGCAAAGCCCACCCATAAGTGATCACAATTAATTATTTGGGCTCTCATGTTTGTCTCGTATTAAGACTAAATTTATCAACCTATTTTATTAAATTATAAAATCCCCAATTAATAGTAACTCACTTTATGGAAATTTTTAACATTCTCCTACTTGGGTAATATTAATTGGGTTGTTTGATTTTTAGAAAACAAAACGCCAAGCTGATTAACCTTACTTTGATATGGCCACAATTTTAAAAAAGAATTTAGTCCTAAAAGCACCATTTTAATGATCTTGTTGAATAAAACCATCTAATACCAAATTATGGCAGTCATTATGCCATTTATTGACATAAAACCAATCTATGGTTATAAGTGCCCTAAGGCTCTATTGACAATGGTTTAAATGTGACTGTATAGTAAGAAAATAACACCTAAATGTGATCTCAATATGTTATTTTCATTGTCAATCCTCCTGCTGATTTCTTTAAACTTGCTGAAAAATTCCATGGCATCTAAATGTGTCTGTTTGTCTCCTACTTATCCTTAAGATTAGTTGCTACTACCATTTATAAGACATATCCAAGTGACATTAAAGTCATACTTAAGATAGATACCAAGTCTTAAGATTTTATAATATGATATATTAATATAAGATGTGCATGTGCAATAATAAACATATGTATAAATAACAACTATGATGTATATATAAACAATTGTGTCCACCTAACTTGATGGTATCTCATGGACTTATTCATCTCAAACTATATCTTATAAGTAATTAGCAAGCACATACAATGCATTTAATAATGTAAAGAAATCCAAAACAATAATGGTTTCAAAAGCAAAATTTTCAATGAATTATTGCCATAATCAACCCAACACCTTAATAGGTTCTATTTCCATACTTGTAGATGTCCATATTATAAGTTTGGTACTACTATAATCCTCACATAGAGAAAATATATCATCATGTAATCAAATCACAATGACTCCCATTGACCCAGCAAATCATTGACATGCTCCAATCAAACTTTGAATAATAAATAAAGAGCACTTCAAAACATGGAGTCATAACAAAATTATGTATCGTCTGCTTTCATGCCACATGTGATAACCATTATTGCCAAACTTGTTTCATTTTTTTTTCAAGGAAAAAACTTTGGCCATTGTATCAAGATCAATAAGAGATCCAATGGTCCACATTATTCACTACAAAGATTGGATTTTTATAGCCTTTAAACCCATGGAACGACCATTTTACCCTCGAGTGTAAAGTTTTTGGTATTTAGGCCATTTTCTTACAAATCAATGTTCCCATACTCATTTTTGGAATTTTAAAACATCAAAAGTCATGAAATATTATAAAATTGAGATTTGGAAAGTTTCACAAAAATCTAAGCTCAGAAAGATCAAATTATAAAAATACCCTTACAGGAGTATTTCAGTAATTTCACACTTTTCAGGGTACTAATGTGAGTTCAAATGCACAAAAAATCATAAAATATTATGAAATTAAGATCTGAAAGTTTCATGAAAATCTAAACTCGAGAAAGATAAATTACAAAAATATCCTTATAAGGGTATTTTGATAATTGCACACTTCTCGGGATACTGCTATGATTTCAAATGCACCAAAAATAATGAAATATTATAAAATTAGGATTTGAAAAGTTTCATGAAAATCCGAGTTCGGGAAGGTCAAATTATGAAAATACCCCTTAAAAAGCATTTTAGTAATTTTGTACTTCCCCTATTGCAATAAAAATATTTAGTGTTTTAAAAATCACCAAATTTAATTTTAAACTACGTTGATTCCAATTAGGTTATGATCTTTGAGGATTGACCCTGCTTCTATTCATTTTGACTAAGTTTTGTACAATTTTGATTAGAGTTGACTTTAAGGTTTACTCGTTTCATTTATTCTTTATTTCTTATGCATCCACATGAAAGGGTATCATGCCTAAACCAACAGCCTGTTAACCTTAACACATATGAGTTCCTACAAACATGCAGGTTGAACAAACGCACAGGCCGTACAACTAATAATAAAAACTATAAAAGTCTACATGTCGATCCCACAAGAATTAGCTAAAGAGATTCCTAAGCTAAGTACCTCTTATCTCCGTACCCTTTTAAAGTTGGCTCAATCAATTATTGAACATAAAGTTAAACTAACTACAAAAATAAAAATAAAGAAAGCATCAAAATAGGGACTAGCTCTAATATAAAAGAAATAAAACAAACTAAAAATAAATGGGAACATACAGTAACCTATTCTAAATGAAATCATATTTGAAATGAGCATTAAGAACTAAAATCACAAAATTCAATTAACTAGCCTAAACCTAAACTAGAAGGAAAATCATGAAAACCATGAGTTTAATAAGCAAAACAATGGTTAAATTGCATTAAATTAAATACAATCAAAATTTAAATTGCAAAACCAGTTAATGACCTAAAGTAAAAACAGATTTGAAATGCAATCAATGAAAGAAAATTGCAAAATCTAAGTTAGAACATGAAAACCGAAAGTATAACAAAACCTGGAAACTGAATTTGAAACTACCATTCTAGCTCTAAATGATACAAACATGAATTGGAAGTTTAAAGTTTGACTAAGGAACAAGATGAGGAAGAAAAGAGAAAATAAAAAATTTTGGAAAAGTAGCATGCAGGAACTAAAAAAGTAACAAAACAGCAGCCGCGCTAAAACAGAATTTTAACGATTCACAAATTGAAAATGCAGACTTAAAAATTTCTAATGAACAAGCAAGATCAAACAAGAAGTTTATTACATATTTCAACAAAAATTAGCAGCAAAATAAAGGAAAAACAGCCAAACCAACTAGCAAACTATACAGCACTCAAAAATGCAAAAATTAGAGCATGCACTACAAATGTGATCCAAACAGCAGTTAAATGCAAAGAAATAAACTGGATCAAGTAAGAATCAACAAGTAAACAAGTAAAAATAAGAATTTAGAGTGAAAAGGAAGCAAACAAATCGCCTAGAGGAGAGAAGAACCAAGCTCCAACTTGAATTGCATACCTGATCTTCACTGCCTCCTGGATTTCAACCTCAAATTAGGAGAATTAACTGTATTTATTGGGAAAGAATTTGATCCTACTTTTTCACTATGTTGAAACCTGATGAGTTATAAAACTTTGAAAAAAAATTGGAGCAAAAAAAGGTACGAAATGTTTGAGTTCTGATTAAAACATTGCAACCAGGTCAAGTGCAAAAATGTAGAAATAAATTTGAGATCAATGAGAAAACTTAAAGATTTGAGATGGAAATCAGTAAAATTTGCAAGTTGCATTGCCAAAATCATAAATAACACTGAAAACTACTTGAGTAAATGTAAAATTTCAATCAAAATCAATAGAAAAACATGAAGATCAAGGGCTGTTTGTTTGCTATGAAATTAAAATGCAGTAAAGGAAAGTGAAAAAATTAAAGAACAACAAAAATAAAATCCTAAGCTAAAGTTTCCCTAAAACGGGTGGCTCCACTCCTATTTATAGGCAAGTGAGTGGTGAGTAAAGCTCCAAAAAATCTCTCAAAAATATATAAAATGAGTTGAGCTTCTATAGACTTATTTCCTCCTTGCTTCTGCTCTCGGTGCATGGCTATTTGTAGGCTTCTTTGTTCTTCCTCAATTGCAAGCCTTCCTCATGTGTTTTGCCACTTCCAAAAAGTCCAAGTTATAGCCAATGAAAGCTCTCCAATATGGCAGGTCATCACCCCTTGAAGTCTTCCTTTGGATGCCAAAATGTGATGCCCAATTCTCATGCAAATGGAGGTTGCATTCCATGCCACTAGTGCACCATCTTTTCCTTTTTAATCCTCTTGCAAAAATCTCCAAAATGTATCCAAATTGACCAAAATTTCTCATTTTCTCCACTTTTGCCTACACATGAGAAAAATGTGCATTTAGGAGCAATTTTGCTAAGAATCCTAAGGAACAAGCAAAATATGAATTAAATTGCATTAAATATGAGCAAGAAAAGACTAAAATTTTAGTGTAATCAAACCCCCAAACTTTAGCTTTTGCTTGTCCTTAAGCAAAACAAGATTGAGCAAGAATCATACTATACTTTCAATGCTTCATTCAACATGAATGCCTCATGGATTGATCAATGAATATAACCAAAGTAAAATCATGAACAAGTGCTAATATACAAGAATCTACCTAGGCTAAGATCATTCCTAGCTATGGTTCCACAAGCAAGCAACACTTCTCACATATCCTTGCATGACATCCATTAATGTTATGCAAAACATGAAACATTAATAACAATGATCAATAAAGTATGCTCATGTTCCATAAGTTTGCTTATCATATCTTTTTTCACTAATGTAGATAAACACATGACCAAGAATGATTTAGGACTTTAATAAGCTTGTAATGTAAGGCTAGGGTTAAGGTATGATAAAGGTCATTTAGGCTCAAGTACCCTAACAATGCATCATATCTTAAGGATCATTTATCATTGAGCTCTTAAGGTAAGAAAGGTAAGCTTGGCTAAAAAATCATCCCCTGAACTTTAATTGCGCTCATTTTTCTTTTCTTTGCTTTTTCACCACTTTATTGCTTTTGCTTTTGCTTTTGTTTTTGTTTTTCTTTTCTTTTTTCTTTTTTCTCTTCATTTTTGTTTTTCCCTTTTTTTTTCAATTTCCCATTCTTTTTCTAATCTCCACCCTTCCACTCTAAAAATGCATAACTCACAAATGGTGCATAAATATCCTAATGCATACAAGGCAAGGGACCAAAAAGATAAGAAATAACCAAATCAAGGCTATGGGCTTCCAATATGGCTTGAAATCAAAGAAAATGCATCATAAGGCTCAAATGGGTTGACTATGGACATATTGTATCAAGGATGGCTCAAAAGGCTTAAATGATCCAAAGATGGCCTATATCATTTTCTTAATCATTGTCATCTAGGATTTCGCCTCGAGAAATGATCAAAACAAATTCTAGAATCACGAAACACAACTTTAAAGATCAATACAAAAACAATCTCATGCTCACATAAGCAATACTAGACAAAAAATGCAATTCAATGTTCAGAAGCATCAACTTACAAATAAATACCATATTAAACAATTCACTAAGCCTAAGTATCCTATTATACTTTGCACATATTAATCATTTCCTAAAACTATATCCATTCTCAATCACTACCTATCATTGGCTTCATAAAGAGCTAATCAAAGAAAGTATAATAATGATTCAAGCTAGCACATGTTAAGCTTAATTTCAAGGCAAAAATCAAGGAAAATTCAAAAACAAATTTCAAATTTTGAGCAATTTTCCAATACCCCTATAGGCATTTAATTTTAATTGAGATATTTTATCTTTTTAATCCAAGCTTGTTTCTATAATTGTACCTTGATGATCAATTTTTCAGGTCCATTAACAGTTTATTTTTAAATGCTCAAAGATGAGGATCAATATGGGCCCAAAAATGAAGCTCATTGCATAGGCCCAAATGAATGCCCAAAATAGCCTAATAAAAGACCTGATAAAATGCTAATCCTCAAATCCTAGTAAAATAAATTATATAAATAATTGATAATCAATAATTAAAATTTTAAAAATTAAAAGCTAAAAATTATAAAATTATGAAAATATAAATAAGGAATAAAACAAATAAAGAAAGTTCAAATTAGCCCAAAAACAAAACCCAAACCCCAAAAACAAAATACAAGTTAGCCATAAAATTTAAGCCTAAAAAAAAGCCATGAAAGCCAAAATATGGCTAAGGAAGGGAGGATCATTTGGGTAATAATAGTTGGAATGAGGTTACTTGAAGCTTCATGTGAATAGCAAAATTTTGTTGAAAATAAGTTGCATGGTGGCATGCGCTAGGGACATTGTAACCAAAAGCTATTACATGGAAAAACTAAACTAAGAAACAACATCAATAATGGCTTTGGATATAGGGCATTTGGTAAACGAAAATGGCTAAAGAAATTGATAGAGGACTGCATGAAAAAATCGACAACAATAAGGAAAAATAAAAGCAGAAAACAACTAAGGGCATGAAAGGAATGGAGGAGAACGTGGGAAGTATAGGCATACAAGAAAGGGGGAAAAATAAAAACTAGCAATTTTTGGAAAACTATGAGAAATAATAGAAGAAAATGAGGCAAGCAACAAGAATGGGTGAAGAAGGCGATCTAGAGCATATGGTTGAAAAGGAAAAAGCAAAAAAAAAAAAAGTATGGCAACAAAATAAAATAAAAATATTGAGCAAAGGCAGAAAATAAACTTGAAGAAGGCTAGATCCAAAATGAGAACGAAGAAGTAAAAAATAAAGCCAAACGACAAATAGAGGACAAAAACAAAAAATTTTGGCAAAAAAAAAAAAAAACCACGATAAAGATAAGAGGTAGCTAGTGGAGGAAGAATTCAATAACAGCAAAACAAAAAAGGCAGCCAAACATGCCCACAGCAAGAGAGGTTTTTTCAACAATACAAAGACAAAAAAAAAAAAAAAACTAGGTAGAAAAGGGAAAAGTAAAATAAAACAACAAAGTAGACTATAATGTGAAGAACCAGACGTAAAACGAGAAGAAAAACAAAGGGAAAAGAAATAAGGAAAGAGCTTTGGGAGAAAAGTCAAAAATACAAAAGCAAAGAAAATGATATATGGATTTCGCTTCCAGGCAAACAATAAGAACAGGTAACTATTTTCTTTAAATTTTTTGTGTAGGGTTTAAATGTATAAAAGTTCATTCTATTATATCCATACTTTTGTGTTAATGAAGGAAGAACTTCTTTTCTTTGTTGTCTTGTTTTTAAACCAAACCTGGAAGCTTTCTAAGCAAAAAAAAAGAAAAGTAAAAAAGTTTCTTTTTGTCGTAACGGTTTTGGGGACCATTAACTGAATTTGAAAACCAAAGAATGAGTCACCAATAATATTTTTTGGTTAGGTGTGATTGGCCACCTATTAAAATGTATCATTTTAATAAAAATTTAAAAATTAATTAAAATTTATTAAAAAGATAATTTTGGGTCTACAAAAGAATAATTTGGATTCGGGAGTTAGTTACATGTGGGGAAGGATTAGCACCCATAGAGCGCTCGTTTAAAATGATACCAATTATTTATGTGTTATCTTTTAAAATTGACTAAAATGGTCTTAATTTTGGTTTTTAAAAATTTAATTTCCTTAATTTTCATTAAAGACATATTTTTAATTTTTAGTAAGCTTGAATAAATAAGAACCTTATATTGAAAAATTGCTAAAAATATTCCAACACTCTAACAATATTAATAGAAACCATCTCACCTAAGGAATTTTTAAGAATCGCTATTCAAAATTCTTAAAAATCTTATCATCAGTGGTTCAAATTTACTTCCATAAAATATGGTATCTATAATTTTAAAAACAAGTAGTATTTTCTAAAACTCATTTCTATGCCATTTATAAAAAACAAGAAATATTTATCGAAAAATAATCTAAATGCTCCAATACATTGTGGCATTTTAGATAGATTTTCTTATTTAAAGATTCTTAAAGAATCACTACTAGAATTTTTTTAAGATCTCATCCTTAGAGAGTTTTTGTTTTTTTTAATTATTAAAAGTCATGTAATAATATAATTATCTACAAATATATTTATTACCTAAAAAAAAGCTTTTATTTATTAAGAAAAAATTGTTCAAATTAAAGAAAATAATTAAGAAATGGAAAATTTTCATATTAAAAAAAACTTTTAAATATTCCAATAATTTGACAATTTTTAGAAGGCTTTTCTCACCTAGAGAAATCTCGAGAATCACTACTTGGATTTCTTAGAGTCCCATCATCATAAATTCTCATCTCTTAATTTTATTATTATTAAAAAATGCTTTTATAAGTATTTATTTTTACTTTTTTATGAGAATTATTCAAATTAATTAAAAATTTTGTATTGAAAAGAGTTTTTATATATTCCAATACTTTGATAATTTTAAAAAATCTTTTCTCACCTAGGGAATTCTCAAAAATCACTATTTGGACTACTCATAATCCCATCATTGGAAATTTTTATTTGCATTTAAAACTATGTAATGCAAGTAATAAAATATGCACACGAAAAATATAACACATATTATTATGTTATACATTTTGTTATTCATTTTAATTATGCTTTTAATCTCTTTAATATTTCATAATTATCACTAAAAATTCTTGAAAGGAACAAAATAAATAAAACCTTTTACTGAAAATTTTCTTAGATACACTGATATTTTGGCAGTATTTTACAAAAATTTTCTCACCTAGGCATTTCATAAGAATTTTTACTTGGATTTCCTTAGAATCCCACCCTCGGAGATTTATTTACTTTTTTTTTCTAGTTTAATTAATTATATTTTATTCTAATTTTAATCTTTAGTTATACCAACTTCATTACTAAAAGAGTCATTGCACATATTATTAATAATATCTATCAAAATTTTAGAAAAATAGAGAAATGAAACTTTTTTTTATATTTAATATTTTCCTAAATACTCCATTACTTTGGTAGTATTTTTTAGTAAAATATCCTTACCTAGACCATTTAGAGAATTGCTACTCAAATTTCTCTAAAATAACATTTTCAAAAATTTTCATTCAATTTATTATTATTAAATTTTGCATAAACCTAAAAAAAAAAGAACAAATTACTCTAAAAGTAAACTGGAATATAAAATTTTAAATTCCATAAGAAATTAAGACAAGCATATAGATCCACTCACATGAAGTCTAAAAAAAAAAGGAAATTTGAATTATAATTAAACTTGAACAACATCAAAGAAGTGTGCATAGCTTTGAATGATAAGCCATGCATGAAGAGAAGCCTTATGGAGATCAAGCAAATTTTAGCATGTATTTAAGCTTTTGTTCATTATTAAAATAAAATAAAAAAACTTACGGCTCCCCACCATCCAGTCTGAGACCAACATCACACTTTTATGCAACATTTTATTTGTTTAAAGTCATAAAATGAGATAAAAGGGGACTTTGACAAGTCCTAAAACTACAGGTCCTAGTACCTATATTTTGAAGACTTTTTTCCTTTTTTTTTAATTATTGGTGGAGTTTTTTAAGGCTATAATCACCACTGTCTTTCCTCTAAATAGTGCTCTTTTCTAAGAAACCATTCAAAACACAAACTAAAGGTACATCAACCATAATACTTATAGCATCAGTACATAAAAACAAACTTGGAACTGGATTAGCAACTACATCCACATACAAAGCATCAACCTGAAAGTGAACACAGTAGTAGAAAATGGACACTAATCAGCTAAACTAACAAATTTGCATCAAAGAATGGGCTTAAACATAACAATGATTTTCAATTCCCATGAACAAATAAACCAATATGTAGTAAAGGTGAAGGCAGCAAACATAAGAAAAGAAAAATGGAGCTTTGTTCATGGAAATGACATCATCCACAAAAAGACAAAAAAGGCTACATTTTTTCTTTTTTTCCCTTCAAAAAAATGACTCATTCCTCCTTTTGCTTTTTTTTTTATTAGACTTTTCTTCCTTTTTGGTAGACTCCCTCTTCTTTTTCAAGCCTTGTCATACCGTTTTTTTCTCCCTATATTTTAGAAAGCTCCTTTTTTCTTTCTTTTTTCTCCTTCCTCTCCTCCCTTTTTCCTTCAACAAATCCTCCCCAGCTTTTCAAGAGCCCCTTTAAAAATATCTTTTTCTCTTAGCGAGTATAGGCTCTTAGATCTAATCTTATCAGAAGGCCAAAGTTTCTTCCCTTTTTTTTTCAAGGAGAAAACTTTGGCCATTGTATTAAGATCAATGACAGATCCAATGGTCCACATTATTCACTACAAAGGTTGGATTTTTATAGCCTCTAAACCCATGGAACGACCATTTTACCCCCAAGTGTAAAGTTTTTGGTATTTAGGCCATTTTCTTAGAAATCAATGTTGCCATAATCATTTTTTGGAATTTTAAAACACCAGAACTCATGAAGTATTATAAAATTGAGATCTAAAAACTTTTATGAAATTCGAGCTTGGGAAGATCAAATTATAAAAATACCCCTATTAAAGTATTTTAATAATTCCACACTTCTTAGGGTATTGCTATGATTTCAAATGCACAAAAAATCATGAAATATTATAAATTAAGATCTCAAAAGTTTCATGAAAATCTGAGCTCGAGAAAGATAAATTACGAAAATACCTTTTTAAGGGTATTTTGATAATTACACATTTTTAGGGGTACTGCTGTGATTTTAAATGCACTAAAAATTATTAAATATTATTAAATTAAGATTTGGAAAATTTCATGAAAATTCAAGCTTGAAAAGATCAAATTATGAAAATACCCCTAAAAAGCATTTTAGTAATTTTGTACTTCCCCCATTGCAATAAAAAATTTTAGTATTTTAAAAATCACCAAATTTAATTTTAAAACCACATTGATTCCAATTAAGTTATGATCTTTGAGGATTGACCCTGGTTTTATTCATTTTGACTAAGTTTTGTGTAATTTTGACCAAAGTTGACTTTGAGTTTTACTCGTTTCATTTATTCTTTATTTCTTCTGCATCCATATGAAAATGTATCATCCATATACATCCCATGTGAAAGAATTTCATAGTAACGATATGGGTCTCTTTTTTCTTTGTTTACTGGACTAAATATCGATTCATTTTATGGGCTTTTAAAGAGGCCTTTTTACATGCTTCAAATGGGCTTTGTTCAACTATGCTAAAATGTTTCGGACAAAATTTGGTGTCTAATTGCCCGTCTTTGCATATTTCAGAGAATAAAAAATAATGCAAAGACATAGACAATAATTTTGTATGGATGATGCTTTTAAGAGTTTTTTTTTGTTGTTTTTGTTTTTTTTTGTAATTTAATAAAGTTGACTATTTGCAAACAAACTTAAACAAAAACTCAATAACTTTTGGAATTAAAATAAGAGATCATGCCCAAAGGTCTTACAAGTTTCAAAATTAAAATAGATTCAACTTAGGAGACTTAAGAATCTTACCTAGAAGACTTATAGATTATGTGAAAAGGTTTTAGAGATTATGCCCAGAAGTCTTACAAATCTCAAAGTTAAAACAGATTCGGCTTGAAAGACTTAAGAATCCTACCTAGAGGACTTAAAGATTATACTCGGAGGTCTTACAAATCTCAAAAGCTTTGAATGCTCCTCATAATAGAGGCATTGAAACTTTAAAAATTTAAAATATTTTACCTAGAAGTCTTGAAGATTGTCTCTAAAGGTCTTAAAGATTATGCCCTTAAGTCTTACAAATCTCAAAATCTTTCAATGCTCCTCATAATGGAGGCATTGAAACTTTGAAAATTTAAAATGTTTTGTCCAGAGGTTTTGAAAATTAAGCTTGAAAGTCTTAAAGATTATGCCTAGAGGTCTTACAAATCTAAAAAATCTTTGAATACTCCTTGTAATAGAGGCATTGAAGTTTTAAAAGCTTTTATTTGAAAATGGCTTCTTCCTAAATAGAGGTTTTGAAACTCTAATGCTCTTGTTTGAAAATGGCTTCCCTTAAATAGAGGCTTTGAAACTTTAAAAAAATCTTGTACAAAAATTGTTCATTCTAAATAGAGGTTTTGAACTTTGAAAATAACTCCCCCTAAACAGAGGATTTGAAACTTTGAAAATGGTTCCCCCTAAATAGAAGCTTTGAAACTTTTTTAAAATTCTTATTTGAAAATTGCTCCCTTTAAACAAAAGTTTTGAAACTTTAAAAATGGCTGCCCCTAAATAGTGGCTTTGAAACTTTGAAAATGGCTCCCCCTAAATAGAGGCTTTGAAAGTTCTAAAACAAAAATCTTGTTTGAAAATTGCTCCCTCTAAACAGAGGTTTTGAAACTTTGAAAATGGCTCCCCCTAAATAGATTTTTGAAACTTTAAAAATCTTGTTTTTCTTTTCTCTCACTCTCTCTCTTTTTTTAAAAAAATTTTGAAACTATTTTGGAAATGACTCATGATGTTATGGCTTAAGGGTTTCACAAGTTATGATTGTTTCAAAATCATTTCTTATTCTTCAATCTTTTACTTGAATGATTCTCCCTTAAAAAACAAAGTTCAAACTTTTCTAAATAATATATTAATGTAATTCATGAATGCAATACATGTAATGCAAGTATTATTAGAAACCAATATGACGCATCCAAATTGTGGTAACAAGGTTTTTTAAGTTAATCCTTTTCAATTTTCATTTTTCCAAAACAACCAATCTCAATCTCGATTTGTACATTCTATAAGCTTCTTTCTTATGAACTACAATTATCATTTGCTGATATCATTATCCAACACTACTTCCAACAATTTTTTACTTTTACTTGATGAATTTGAAAATATGTGCTTTTCCAAATCTCTCCATTTTTCTCTTTTTGTTTTGTTTTGTTATTTTTAGCTTCGTTATCTTTGATTTTCACAAAATAATGTAAAACCTTTTATGAGAATTATCAATCATTATCATATTCCAAATTTCATGAATAGTGTAATGAATTAGCATTTCCTCTATTTGAGAGAATGAAGATCATCAGAAAGTAAGGTAAATTAAAGAAAGGTGAATATTTATTACAGAAAGGTACAAAGACATGTCCAATGAGAAGTTTGAACACTAGTGTAAACAAAGGAATTGTATTTAGACAATAAATATTCAAACAATTATGAACAATATTCCAAAATTTTTCCTCTTAAGAACCTATTCCATTAATACCTCTAATCCTTTTGAGTTTGCTAGATTGGACATTACCCCCTGTACTTGGATATTTCTTTTGCATCTAAGCCATCTTTTCAAGTTTTCAAAGGCTGTAGATGCAAGAGCATAAGTAGACATGCAAAGACGAAAGCTTTGCGAGAATCTCGATGGTGGTATTGGTAGATATAGGTAAGGACTTTTGGAAATGTTATGTGTGGTGGGGTAATAAAGTGGGTAGGTTGGGTGGAGGTGATATGGGATAAAATATTTGGGTGGTTGATTCCCATCGGCCATAACATGTGCCTCTCCATCTTTCTTCTTAGGTGACATTACTTTCTTAGAACTATATGCATCATCTATCTCGATCTTACCACTTTTGATGGCATTTTTTATCATTTCACCAAATATTACCATATTCGTAAAATTTTTTGTTACATTGCCAACAAGTTTATCATAATACAGTGCCTTAAGAGTATTAACAAAAAACACTATTGTCTCATTTTCAATCAAAGGCAACTATACTTGAGTGGCAAGATATCTCTATCGATGTGCATATTTCTTAAAAGTTTCATTGACTTTCTTTTCTATATTTTACAATGACAACTTATCAAGAGCCATGTTTAATACATGATGTATTAGCTAAGAAAAGCTTTAGCGAGGTCCTTCTAAGAATGTATGCGACTCTTATCTAGTTGGACATACCATCTAGCTGTAGACCTAATGAGGCTGTCCTAAAAATAGTGGATCAAAAGCTTATCATTATTGGTGTGACCTATCATCAAACCATGGTGAGATGGGTTGATGGGCACTTAGTTCCGTCATACTTCTCAAAATCAAGAGTCTTAAACTTTAGTGAAATTATTAGGTTTGGGACCAAACTAAGGTCATTTGCATCAATAATGCCAAAGATATCTCTTATTTCAACATGTTTTTATCTTTCTTCTAGCTAATCATACTTGTGTTGAATTTTTTGTTTCTCTCTTGACTCCAACATGCCCTTTAATTTCTCGCTCTTCAAGATTATCCCAATTGGGAGTAAAAATTAGATCAACCAAATTACATCCTGGGTTATGTTCAAATTGCCCTTATTTGGTTGTTGATTAGCTGGTAAGTTCACATTTGTGAATGGATAAGGTTGCCCACCTATATGCGACGGATACATCAGTTAAGGAGCTCGAGCATGGTGTGGTACATACTCGAGTGGGTAAAATAGCTCTTTTCTGGTATTATTGTTTTCTTGGGGTCAATTTTCTTTTCTTGCAGTAGAGGCTTTAACAACACCTTTCCCTTTGGCCATACCCCCCATTAACCCCTTTAACTCTATCATTTGTCTTCGCATCTCCTCTTGTATTTCAACCATTCATTCTTGCATATCTTCTTGAGTTTTTTTCATTTTCTCTATCCTATCTACCTATTCATTTTCAATAATTCTAACTTGTAACTATGTATTGTACAAGTAGTGAGAACCTGATTTCAAACTTTTAATGGCTGAGCCCTCCTTAAACCTTTCATTACCACAATTTGAAAAATTATGATGCCATATCTCAAACATTAAAATTTTCATTGATTTTGACTAGTTTTTTTTTATTACAAAGAGTCTATCATTTTGGCATTATAGCCATAGAAACATTTAATTTGCTTATAATGATCCTTGGCTTTAACTAAAAAATTCAAGAAATGTTACCCCTAACTTCCAATTAGGTTGATTTCTTCTATTAAAACTACTACTCTCTTGACTATCTCCCTTGCTTTTTTTATTGCTTTAAAAATTTGACTAGCCAGATGCTTTATGTATTGTTGCCTTCCCAAGCTTTTTGCTTTCCAATTCATACGAGCATCCACTTCAAGATTGCAAGTGTATTTCTAATCTTCTTCTCTATTTTGCCATTCTTTGATGATTGTGGAAATATGGTCTTTGTGGTTTTGTAATTGCTATTCCATCTCTTAAATTACTTGGCATAGTGATTCTTTCTCCTTTTGTATTTCATGGTGTTTTCTTCTTTCATCTTTTATTTGTGGCTTTAATTTAGCATTCTCCTTTTGACATTCCATCAATCTTGCTAAATCTATTGAATACAAACCTTCCCACTCTTGTTGTTCTTGAAAAATCTTGATGGCTTTTTCCTCATTTTCCTTGGCTTTGTCCTTCTAATGTTAAATCTCTTCTTGATGCTCAATCATTTTCCTTTACTGCCTAATGCCAAGTCTAGCACCTTTTCCATCCTTTAATTGGGTTTGCATTTTTTGTTTTCTTGATATAAATCCTTTAAATCATTTTGGGCCACATCTCGATCTTGCATTGCCTTTTTAAGTCTACTTTCCCAAGCTTCTGCTTCATATTTCAGTTGTCCCATCTCTTCTTGGAGTCTTAAAATATCTTTTCTCAATTTTTTTTCTGCTTCAAGTTCTTGGTTAACAAGCTCAACTTCTGACAATGGCTCTTTTACCCATGGTTCACTTGTTGAAATGAGAAATCGTTTAGAGGGAGCACAATATCTCTAGAACACTTTGCCTTTCAAATCAAATAATTGAGGGTGACTTTATCAAGAATAGGTCCTAATCTTAGCATTCGAGTCTTTTTCCATACCTAAACTGAATGCTTCACTATTCTTGACGAGCCCACTTCTCCATAAGCAAATTCTAGGGCAAGTCCATGTGTGGTAAGGACAAACTGCTTTACACCAAATTATCTAAACACTATTAGTAGAGCATAACTTACCACTCCCTACAATCCCAAAAATAGTACCCATGGATCATCTCCACGTAGATATAACATTGGCAAATGAGGCATCCACGGTGCCATCCATTTGACCTGATCACTAGTAAACCTTTGAAAGAATGCTACCCACTCTTATTTGGATTTCAATGTTGGCCACTAACTTTTGAAAAACTCTTTGACTGGGCTTTATTTCAAAAATATGGCTTGGAAAAGCACTTTTTTGGCATCTAAAATGGCTTTTTATCCAGACAAATATTAACTATGCACTTCCTGTGAAACATCCTTCATTTCAATGACAAAAGTTCAATAATTTAATTGTTTCAGTAAAGATGGCTGAAATGGGATTAATTGCCTAACTTTTGATTTGTTCAAGCAAATCAACTATTGCCAATTCAATATATTCCAAAGTTTTTGGAAAGATCACCATGTTGTAAATTGCTAGGGCAAACACTACCATGCCTTGATCATCTTCTAAGTGTCCTAAAATGAAATCATGAAAGAAATGCTAAGGTAAGATGACACCTTTACCTTTGTTTTTAATCAAATCATCTATGGCCTCTGCCTTCATTCGTATTAATTTAGCTATCTTCTTACAATACCCTGACTTTTTACAATACCCTGACTTTGGTTTTCTGAGATATATCTTATCAAGGTAATTCAATTCCAATCCTACCAAAATCAAATATTCTTCAATGGTCAGTGTCAAATCTACCTCATTAAATGTGAAACAACTATATGATAGATCCTAAAGCTAAATAGCTACTCAAATCAAATGTTCCTCAATCACTTCTAAGATATGAGATGTAATCTACCCATTTTTTCATAAAACTTTTCCTTCCTAGCTTCACCCATCTGATTCCATATGGTAGCCAAATCTTTTAAATTATTATGGGTAAGACTCAAATGTACTTTTTCTAGTAACCCTAACAGGAAACCAATAAGTAAATAATCTATTTCCTTTTGTTGAGTTTTTTGACCATTCATGCACCTTATTGTACAATTTACATAGGGTAGTCACAGAAGAAGAGCAGATCTATAATATTATGGGATCCATGAGAAAAATTTTGCTGAAAGATGTCTCAGAGCAAATACCTCACTATGTTATTATATCATGCCAATGTAATTTATGTAGAAGAAACACAAAAAAAAAAAAAAAAACAAGTCATTAGTACAAAAGATAAAGAAATATAAAAATAAAAATAAAAGCTTGAAAAATAAAAGAAATGAAAGGAAAAGTTTTTTTTCTTAGAAAAGGAAATAAGACAAAGATCTTATTGTATTTTTTGAAAAATCCAAACAAATATGAATGCTTGCATTTATGATTTTCTTAAAAAAAAACTATAACACAAATGTTCCCTTTTTTATTCTAATTCATGGAAATGGTATACAAAAAGGATGGACATGGCTCTACCTCGGGTCGGCTATTATGGTTTACTATATGCTTGGTTTGAATTGATTTGCATCTAAAGGTCCCCAAGTTGTTCCTTACTAGTGTCCACTCTGGACTAGTTACTCACCCTGATCCTCACCCATTACAAGTTAAGAACAAAAAGGGTTCAATTTGAGTAGAAGTATTTTATTTACCATTGCAAAGGTTATCACCTCAGAGTGCATAGGTACTTTACTCCTTCCTAAACGGGTTGAAGCCCGAGTATAGAGCTCATGTATGATATGAATGTGTCATGTGCAAATAAGGGAAGAAAGTATTATAATTCTTATTCTAAGCACTTCATAATAACAATATACTACATATAGAGCATAAAATAAAAGAGCAAATAGTAAATAAATGACATGGGTAAAATAAAATGCAATGTTTCATTTCCCTATTATTATTATTATTATTATTATTATTATTGCCATTTAAAACTAAGAAAATTAAGCTTAAATACCAATTAAGACCATTAAAGCAAAAGTAAAGATAACAAATTATTAACTTTTGGTTTGACTCTCTAAAAATATAATGTCCTTAACAGAGTCACCAGACTACTAGACAAATTTGAAAACAAAAGATGGAGTCACCACCAATATTTTTGGTTAGGTGTGATTGACCACCTATTAAAACTTATCATTTTAATAAAAAATTTGAAATTAATTAAAATTTATTGAAAAAATAATTTTTTGGTCTGTGAAAAAATAGTTTGGGTTTGAGAGTCAGTTGGAAAGATTAGTACCCTCATAGCGCTTATTTAAAATGATACCACTTAATTATATATTATCTTTTAATAATGACAAAAATGGTCTTAATTTTTTTATTTAAAGATTTAATTTCCTTAATTTTCTTTAAAAACATATTTTTAACTTTTAGTAAGCTTGAATAAATAAGAACCTTATATTGAAAATTTTCTAAAAATATTCCAATACTTTGGCAATATTAAAAGGAACTATCTCACCTAAGGAATTCTTAAGAATTGCTACTCAAGATGTTAAAAAATCCTATCCTCGGTGGTTCATATTTACTTGCATAAAATATGATATCTATAATTTTAGAAACAAATAGTATTTTCTAAACTCATTTCTATGCCATTTATAAAAAACAAAAAATCTTTATTGAAAATTAATCTAAATGCTCCAATACATTGGTGCATTTTAGATAGATTTTCTTACCTAAAGATTCCTAAAAAATTACTACTTGGATTTCTTTAGTATCTCATCCTTGGAGATTTTTTGTTTGTTTTTATTTTAATTATTAAAAGCCATTTAATAATATAATTATCTACAAATATATTTATTTCCTAAAAAAATACACTTTTATTTATTAAGAAAAAAAGTTCAAATTAAAGAAAATAATTAAGAAATGGAAAATTTTCATATTGAAAAGAAACTTCAAAATATTTCAATACTTTGGCAATTTTTAGAAGACTTTTCTCACCAAGAAAATTTTCGGGATCACTACTCTAATTTCCCCGAGTCCTATCATTGGAAATTGTCATTACTTAATTTTATTATTATTAAAATAATGCTTTTACAAATATTTATTTTTAACCTTGTTACGAGCATTATTAAAATTAATTAAAAATTTTGTATTAAAAAGAGTTTCTAAATGTTCCAATACTTTAGAAATTTTTAGATATCTTTTCTCACCTAGGAAATTCTTAAGAATCATTACTTGGACTTCTCGAAATCCCATCATTGGAAATTTTTATTTGCATTTTAAACTATGTAATACAAATAATATAATATGCACACGAAAAATATAACACTTATTATTATGTTATACATTTTGTTATTCATTTTAATTATGCTTTAATCTTTTTAATTGTTTCATAATTATCACTAAAAATTCTTGAAAGGAACAAAATAAATAAAATCTTTTATTGAAAATTATATTAAATACTCTAATAGTTTGGCAGTACTTTAGAAAAATTTGCTCACTTAGGGATTTCGTAAAAATCTCTACTCGGATTTCTTTAGAATCCCATCATTAGAGATTTCATTTACTTTTTTCCTTTCTTATTTAATTAATTATATTTTATTCTAATTTTAATATTTAATTATACCAATTTCATTACTAAAAGAGTCATTACACATTATTATTAACATCTATCAAAATTTTAGAAAAATAGATAAATAAAACTTTTTTTTGTATTGAATATTTTCCTAAATATTCCATTACTTTGGTAGTATTTTTTAGAAAAAATCCTCAGCTAGACATTTTAGAGAATTGCTACTCAGATTTCTCTAAAATATCATCGTCGAAAATTTTCATTCAGTTTATTATTTTTAAATTTTGCATAAATCTAAAATACATGAAGAACAAATTACTTTAAAAATAAATTGGAATATAAAATTTTAAATTACATAAGAAATTAAGATAAGCATATAGATCCATTTATAAGAAGTCTAAAAAAAATAGGAAATTTGATTTGTAATTAAACTTGAACAACATAAAAGAAGTATGCATAGCTTTGAATGATAAATCATGCATAAAGAGAGGCCTTATGGAGATCAAGCAAATTTCAGCATGTATTTAAGCTTTTGTTCATTATTAAAATAAAACAAAAAACTTATGGCTCCCTTCCATCCAATCTGAGACCAACATCACACTTTCCTGCAACATTTAATTTGTTTCAAGTTACAAAATGTGATAAAAGTGGACTTTGACAAGTCCTAAAACTATAGGTCCTAGTACCTATATTTTGAAGACTCTTTTTCTCTCTTTTTTTTTTAGTTATTAGTGGAGTTTTTAAGCCCATGATCACTACTGCTTTCCACTAAATAATTCTCTTTTCTAAGAAACCATTCAAAACACAAACTAAAGATACACCAATCATAATACTTATAGCATCAATACACGAAAACAAGCTTGGAACTAGAATAGCAACTACATCCATATACAAAGCGTCAACCCAAAAGTGGACACAATAGTAGAAAATGGACACCAATCCAACTAAACTAACAAATTTACATAAGAGAGTGGGCTTAAACATAATGAAAATGATTGCCTATTCCTATGAACAAACCAACCAATATGCAGTGAGGGTGAAGGTAGCAAACATAAAAAAAAAATGAGCTTTGTTCATGGAAATGATAGCATCTACAAAAAATACAAAGAAGGCTACCTTTTCTCTCTTTTTCCCTTCCAAAAAAATGCCTCTTTCCCTTTTTCTCTTTTTTTTTTTTTGCAGACTCTTCTTTCTTTTTGGCAGACTCCCTATTCCTTTTTGGTAGACTTTTTTTTCCTTTTCAAGCCTTGTCTTCTCTTTTTTTTTCTTTTTTTTATAGAAAGCTCTTGCTTCTTTCTTTGTTTTTTCTCTTTTGTCTCCTCTTTTCTTCCTTTGGTAGACCCTTCCCAACTTTTTAAGAGCCCCCTTAAAGTTATTTTCCTTTCTTAGTGAGTATATATAGGCCTTTGGATCTAATCTCATCCAAGGGCCAAAGTTTTTTCCCTTTTTTTTCAAAGAACAAACTTTAGCCATTGGATCAAGATCAATGAGAGATCCAATGTTTCACATTATTCATTATAAATGTTGGATTTTTATAGCGTCTAAACCCATGAAAAGACCATTTTACCTCATAGTGTAAAGTTTTTGGTACTTAAGCCATTTTCTTGGAAATCAATGTTTCCATGCTTATTTTTGGAATTTTAAAACACAAAAAATGATAAAATATTATAAAATTGAGATTTGCAAAGTTTAATGCAAATTCGAGCTCGAGAAGGTCAAAGTACAAAAATACCCTTATAGGGTATTTTAGTAATTTTTCACTTTTTGAGGTACTACTATGATTTAAAATACACCAAAAATCATGAAATATTATGAAAATAAGTTCTAAAAAGTTTCATGAAAATCTGATCTCAAAAAGGACAAATTACAAAAATACACTTATAAGGGTATTTTAGTAATTTCACATTTTTGGGGTATTGTTGTGATTTCAAATGCACTAAAAATCATGAAATATTATGAAATTAAGATTTGAAAAGTTTCATAAAAATCTAAGCTTATGAAGGTCAAATTAGGAAAATACCCCTTAAAAGACATTTTAGTAATTTTATATTTCTCCCAATGCAATAAAAAATTTTAATGTTTTAAAAATTACCAAATTTAGTTTTAAACCATATTGATTCCAATTAGGTTGTGAATTTTAAGGATTAACCTTGGTTCTATTCATTTTGACCAAATTTTATCTAATTTTGACTAGAGTTGACTTTGAGTTTTACTTGTTTCATTTATTCTTTATTTCTCATGAATCCATATGGAAAGGTATCAACCATATAAATCTCATACAAAAGAGTTTGATGGTAACCATAAAGGTCTCATTTTTCTTTGTTTACTAGGAATAAATATTGATGCATTTTATGGGCTCTTAAAGGGACCTTTTTATGGGCTTTAAATGGGCTTTGTTCAATCATACTAAAATGTTTCAAACAAAATTCAATGTCTACACTCTTAAAATCTTAGAAAGGCTTAAATGTTTTTAAAATTATTTGCTTTTTGCTATATTGTGCATGGTAATCCCTTGCTCCTTTTTGCATGGTGGCCATTGGTTTGAGCACAAGATAGTTCTTTTAAGAAATGACAAAAATTTGTTCATTACATATGATGAAACTTGCATACAATATCTTTCTTCAAGGTCTCAATTATGGTTTATTGATGCTTCTAAGTTAGTCACCCATGTTCTTTAGCCCTAGTAAGCATAAAAGTTTCCTTGGCCATGCTAAGCATTAAAGACAACTGAATTGGTTTTTCTTGTATGTTTAGTAATTTTCAACAAGAAATGAAAATGATAGAAACATAAAGCTTAGTTGGGAATGAGAATAGTGCAATAGCTTTGTGTTTTTATTTTTAATAAACAAAAGTTCTTAAAAAATGAAGTTAAGAATCTATTTGCTTATAATGGAATTTACTTTTAGACACATGTCATCACATTCATATCTATGCACATTTTTTTTTGTTGATTAAATTTGATTTTAATATTAATTTAATCTCTTGTTTTAAATTTTATTGTTAATCAAACTTCAGTGACTATTCTGGTTTTATGTAGTCTAATTCTTTATGTTTTAATGCCATTTGGACACAACTTATATATTTTAGATTTATGATGATGATGATTATGATAATGATGATGATTATGATAACGATGATGATGAAGATGATGATCATAATAATAATAATAATAATAATAATAATAATAATAATAATAATAATAAATGAAAATAAAAAAATTTTAAATCCCTACCTAGATGTTGGAGGGAGTTAAAATATCATATTTTTAAAAACTTAATAACTCTGCCTAAATGTTGGCAAATTATTAAATAGTAAAAACTAATAAATAAATCAATAAATCAATAATAATAAAATTTTAATGAAAAAAGAAGAATAGGAGAAAAATATAAAAATTCAATTTTTAGAAAAATTGTAAAAATTGAGCTTATACAAAAAAATATATATAAAAATAAACTTTTGGAAACCATAAATAGAAAGCTTACTCCAAAAGTCTGCTTAAATATTGGAGATTTTTATAGAGGTTGATAAATCCCTAAATTGAAACCCTAAATGAAACTCTAATATGAAACCTTAAAATAAAAGCCCTTAATGAAACCCTCGGTAAAAACCAAAACCCTAGATGAAAACTAAAACCTTAGGTAAAACCTAAAAGTCCTAGGTAACACCCTAAATCGAAAAAATCAAAACCCTAGGTAAAACCCTAAACCCTACGTGAAACCTAAATGAGAAACCTAAGCCATAAAGTCCCAAAACCCCAAAATCATTTTAAATTTTAAAGATTCATATGAAAACATTTTTTATGAAATAATCTATTCCTAAATGATGGGGTACTTAAGAAATTTTATTTCATTAAGAATTTTCATATATTTTTGCAACTTAAAATAAATTGGTTTTGTTAAAATAATGAATATAAAAATATAAAATAATAAAAATAATAGTATATGATTTTAAATATAAAAAGTCATACCCAAACTCTACCTAGATGTTAGAGAGTCTAGGTGGCCTTTTTATATTTGAAAACACGATTTCTAAATTCACACTTGATCACATTTGCATATATCTTGCTTTTTGATTGATGTGCACATTCATAATGCATATAAATGTCTGTTCCAATTATTAATAGTTAGTATTAATTATATTATTTTTCGTTTGTTACTATATAGAAAGTTTTTTTAAAAATTTTAAATTTTAAACAAATAACAATAAAATAGCCTTTTGAAAGATATAATTGTTTGTACTTTGCCTAAATGTTGGAGAGTTGCCAATAATTATCTTTTACAAAGAACGTTATTTTATTATTTTTAAAATGAATGTTGCGATAAATTTTAGATGAAAAGACTATATTTGAATTATGCTTGTTAGGGAATTTAAAGGTATTTCTTTAATATAAAATTTTCATAATACTCCTAAATAAAGATTTCTTTAAATTAATTTTCTTTCAAAAAGATAAAGGGAATTATAATTAAATTTTGTATAAAAATCATTTATCCAAAATTATAAAATAGCACACAATTAATTAGTACTAATTTTGTGGGCGTTATGAAGGTACTAATTTTTTTACTGCGTAACACACTCCTAAACCCAGTCTTATTTTTGTGGACCAAATTTGTTTTTTTAATAAAGCTTTACATGCATTTTATTAAAAAGATAAATTTTTTGGTGGCCAATTACACCCTAAAAAAGATTGGTGGCGACTCTCTATATTTTTCTCGATTTTTAATTTTTACGTCTAGCAATCGAGTTTCTGAATCTATACATTATGACAACCCCTAAACGGAAACAACACATTGTCTCAATGTATAAGCTTCAAGCAATAAAAGCACAAAAGAAAGGAAAAAGGAAACTCCGCTATTGTCATAGAGGCATGGTGACCAAATCATCCATCAAAGCTTGGCTAAAACTAGTCCATCAATTTCAAGCTTTTATTCATCCTACAAAAAAAAAAAAAAGCTATTACACAAAGGAACTACATAAATATTTACTATGAAAAGTATAACCAAAAGAAAAGAATGAATACATGAACCATTATATACAACCTAACCGAATGAACAAAGAAAAAATCATGCAAAAACATATGTACACACCATACACAAAATAAATAGCATGAAAAGTAAAACTTGGGTTGCCTCTCAAAAAATACTTTATTTAAAGTCAAAAGCTAGACTATCATTGGTGTTAAAGAATCACATCACATTTCCTTCTTGAATCTACCCATTTCATTCTCTTTCTTTGTACCAAATATGTAATCATAAGCTTTAAGTAAATATGGTACACATTGTAAACATCGAATTTTATCTGGGACATTTTTTAACATGATGGATCTAGGGTTTATTTGTGAACATAGGTTAAAACCATTTAGGAAGATCATTTACGACCCATAAAAAGGCTCACAAATTTGTTTATTCAAAAATCCAAAGTCAACTTGGATCAAAATCGATCAAACAAAGTTAAAATTATACAAAACTTGGTCAAAATAGATAAAAGCCGAGGTCAATTCTAAAAATTCAAAACCTAAATAAAATCAATATAGTTTAAAACCGAATTTTGGATTTTTTGAACACTAAAATTTTCATGGTGCCCTGAGAAGGGCAAAATTACCAAAATACCCTTATAAGGGGTATTCCCATAATTTGACCTTTCTGATTTTGTATTTTCATGAAATACTTCAGATCTTAATTTTATAATATTTAGTGATTTTTGATGCATTTAAAATCGTAGCCATACCCCAGGGAATGGTGAAATTACCAAAATGCCTTTCAGGGGTATTTTCATAATTTAGCTTTTTTAAGCTCAGATTTTCATTAAGCTTTCCATACTTCAATTTTATAATATTTTATAATTTTTTTTGTGAGTTTGAAACCACAACAGTGCCTTAAGAAGTACAAAATTATCAAAATACCCTTATAGGGGTATTTTTATAATTCAGCCTTCTCAACATCAGAATTTCATGAAACTTTTCAAATCTTAATTTCATAATATTTTATTATTTTTGATGCATTTGAAATCATAGCAGTACCCAAAAAAGTGTGAAATTGCCAAAATATCCTAACAAGGGTATTTTCGTAATTTCACCTTTTCGAACTCGAAATTTCATGAAATTTTTCAGATCTCAATTTCATAATATTTTATGATTTTTGGTATTTTAAAATAAAAAAATGATTATGGGAATATTGATTTTTTAAAAAATGATCATATATACCAAAACTTTGTACTAAGGATAAAATGATCTTTTCATGGGTTTGAGGGCATAAAAATTCAACCTTTGCTATGTTTAATGTGGGCCATTGGCTCTTTTGTTAACTTTTAATCCAAGGGCAAAAGGTAGCTCTTTGGAAAAATAGAGAAGGAGAAACTTTGGCCCTTCATCTAAAGACCCTCGTTGATCAAGATTGAGATCTTGGCTTCTTGGAGGCTCTACCGAATAAAAAAGACTAGAAGCTACTGGAAAAGAGAGGATACTGGAGGGGGGCTGGCTAAAGAAAAAGGAAGGGAAGAAAGGTTTCGAAAAACAAAAAATAGAGAGGGGAGCTGGCAGGAGAAAACAGAAAAAAGGAAGCTTCTAGTAAAAAAAAACAGAAGAGAGGACAAACACCAAAGAAAAGGAAAGCAAAAAAAAGAAAAGATGAAAATGAAAAAAAGTCCCAAAGGTGAGACAGCCCATATATACAAAAGCAGTTGTTTGCTGTTTATATCAAGCGTTTTTACATCATTCTTGCACCTGCTATAATCTTTTCTGTAAAATTTTCTTATTTGTTCCTTATATGCCTTGTGTTTGGCATGTATATTGATGAAGTTTGATGCTTTATGTGTTCTATGTTTCATTTTTTTAACAAAATGGTTGGAACTTCATCTTCTTTTGCTGGAACTGCCAAACTGCTTCTGTTTCTTCTAGTTGCAATAGCATTTCGGTTCCTTCCATAAAGTCTTTCATCTTCGCTTTTCATCTTTCATGAATAGTTTTTAGTTAGCTTAAGCTAAGACAAATAAAGACATGGAAATCAGCTTGGAATGACCAAACCGTGCTGCCTAGCTTTCCATGAGCAGTCACAGTTTGGATGTGTTTTATACAGCCCCTTCCATTTGATGTGGAAATAAGGCTTTAATAGATGGTTTCTAAAGTAAGGAGATAAGTTGTTGGAGGGGGCAGAAATGTTTAAAACTTTGAGTCTTCTTTCTTTTCCAACTCCTTGTTTCACGTGTTAAAGTCTTGTACAAGCCATAAAGCTTCAGGCTTTATGTTTTCTTCTGGTGTTTTTTCTTCTGTGTGGGGTTTTGTTTTGTTTGGTTTTTGTTAAAGAATGGAAAGCTGAAAATAGACCATTGGTAGTACAAGTCTCACATGAGCTAGGATGTTCCTTTTTTATATTTGTTTTGCAAAGCTTCTAACTTTCCATGTTTCTGGTTCCTTTTTTTCCGTACATGGTTTGTTTGCAGGAGCTCAAAGCTCCATCATTTGTATGCCTGCTACCTTGTGTGTTTAAAGAGGCTTAAAGCTTCAACATGTATGTTGCTTCTGGTTTATTTTCCCTGCATCTACTTGTAGGAAAGCTTAGGCCATTTTGATTTGTTTTATTAGTTTGTGCTATCAAGTTTCGGTTCTTGGAGTCTTTGTTGTCAAAGCCGAGTGTCTCCTCACTGTTTCATGTTGTTGAGTTTAAAAATGAAAAAGAAAGATGTCATAAGTTAGTGAAAGCTAGTGTTTCAAAGAAAGTGGAACGGTACTAGTGGTACTTGGGGGGGGGGGGGGGGGGGGGGGGGGACCTTGATGAAGTCATTATTTTCTCTTCTTGGCTTGTAGCTACTGTATAAGGTAGGCTGTTTGCTGCATGTAGGCTGTTGTGTTTTTTTGCTATAAAAAATAATACTAAACAAAGAAAGCCACGTGAAGAAGAAACAAAGTGCTCCATTAAAGATGTGGGAACCATGGTGAAAGAGCAATTGGGTTATGTGTTCCTTTTGGCTTGATATAATTAATAAAAGGTAAAGTGATAATTTTGGAAAACCATTTTAGTTGGAGTCTGGTGACACATAAATTTTATAAAATAAGGTTTTAAGTTTATTTTCAATAAAGTTTAATTTTTCCTTTTTATCATATTTTAATTATACCCATGCAATTTGTTTATGGTTGTTCAAATTTAATAGCAAGCTCAATTCTTTGCATTATAAATTTCTTTATTAATTGATTCTCATGTTTTTTTTAATTTAATCTTTCATATCTAAATCTATGTTTGATACATTTTATTTATAATAGCAATAATAATAATAATAATAATAATAATAATAATAACAATTTTGAAGAAGAAAGAAATATGTGTAAAATACATAAGCTTATAAAAAAATCCTTTATAAGAATTAAAAAATTCATCTCTTAGAAAAATTATAAAATGAGTTTGTTTTGAAAGTTTGTTTAGATGTTGGACATTTTTAAAAAGGCTTATAAATTCTTAAAATTTAAATTCAAACTTACCTAAAACCTTATATTCATTTTAAATTTATAAGGATTTGAAAACTTTTTATGAGGTAATCTGTTCCTAAATGTCGTCTAGACGTTGGGATATTTATGAAATTTTATTTTATTAAGGATTTTCATAAATTTTCAAGGCTAAAAATAAAATTTTTTTGTTAAAATCTTGATTAAAAATAATCGAATGAGATTTTTAAATATAAAAGTTTACACCCAAATTTTGCTTAGATGTTGGAGCGTGTAGGTGGTTTCTTTATATTTGAAAACTCGATTCTTAAATTTACACTTGATTATCATTTTGTATATGTTTCATTTTTAAATTCATGTCTTCATTTATAATGCATACATATATGTCTGCTTGAGTTATGATTATTTAATATTAATTATATTATTACATTCAATTTTTTTACCACATAAAATATTTTCTTAAAATTTAAAATTTTTAAGGATTTGCATAAAAATCTTTTATGAAATAATTTGTTCCCAAATGCCTCCTAGATCTTGGGGTATTCAGGAAATTTTATTTTATTAAAAATTTTCATACATTTTCACTACTCAAAAAAATTTATTAAATTAACAAGTATAAAAACATAAATTAATAAAATATAATAGGACGGGATTTTAAATATAAGAATCTACACCCAAACTCTGCTTGGATGGGAAGAGTCCAGATGATTTCTTTATATTTAAAAAATCGATTCTTAAACTTACATTTAATCATCATTTGCATATGTTTCATTTTTTAAAAAAATGATGTCTTCATTTATAATGAATACATATATGTTTGCTTTAGTTAAGGTTGATTAATGTTAATTATATTATTATGTTATGTTTTTTACCACAAAGTTTTCTTAAAATTTTGGTTTTAAACAAATAAAGTTAAAATAGCATTCTATGAATTATAATTAATTAGTACTCTACTTATATGTTGAAGAGCCACCGATAATTATTATTTACAAAGAATATTATTTTATTATTTGTTAAAAGGAATGTTATGATAAATCGTAAATGGAAAGACTATTTTCAAAATTTGCCTTTACGTTAGAGACTTCGAGCTTATTTCTTTAATTTAAAGATTTTCTTAATATTTCTCAATAAAATATTTTAAAAACTAATTTTATTTCCTACAAATAAAAGGAATTATAATTAAATTTCATATAAAAAATTATTTTTATCCAAAATTATAAATAGAGCATAATTAATTGGTACCAATTTATGGGCGTTGTGAGAGTGTTAATCTTTCCCTATACGTAATCAACTCTCGAGCCCAATCTTATTTCATAGATTAAAATCATCTTTTTGATAAAACTTTAAACTCGATTTTATTATTTTATTGAAAAGATAAATTTTTGTGTGGTCAATCACACCCTAAAAAAGATTAGTGCCGACTTCTTGTGTTTTTCACAATTTCTTTAAAATATCTTATATTTAGCGATCGAGTCTTTGGACCGATACATTACGACACAAATGGGTAGAATTGTGCTCCATCTCTATGAATAATCTAAGTATATTGGAATATAGACCAATAGAGGTGGTCATTGGCTTCCGGACCAATGATATGGGTATCACCATGGAGAATATGGATATACTATGAGCTTCACTTCCTTCTTGATTATGACCAATGCTAAGACCTTATTGTAATCAAGGTAGGGAATTGAGCCATCCTCTCCAAAATCATTTTCATTCACCTTTTCCTCTATGGATGGTCTAACTAGAGGAAGCTTAAAGAATGAGGTATCTATAGCTTTGGGCATAAGATCAAGGAATGGAAAAACTACTAGACAAATAAGTTTTTTCCTAATGACTTCCTCGTCATCTTTAAGCTCAATACTAGATGCAAGAAGGAATGTGTTCAAGGGCTTAAGTGATCTATCTAGTAGGCTTGCATTATTAACACATCTATCCACCTTAACATCTCTACACAATCAAGTGATCATAAAAAAACTCAATTCTAAGATATATATACTAATTGAAGGTTTAAATCAAGAGATACTAAATTGTATTCGTAATATTTATTTGTATGAAAGGTAAAAATTAAATACTAGCATTCCAAACTAGTGGGAGATTATTGATAATTTAGAATGTAATGCATCCTACATTGGATAAAAAAAATTAATTATTGATGAATAAAATTAATTTTTGTATTAATTTTATTCATATTTAAAATAATTATGTTTGAGTAGAAATAATTATCATATGACAAATAGTCATAACTATTTGAATATAAATAGATTATTATTCATAAAAATCATGATTATACAAAAAGTTATAACTATTTAAATAGAAGTTTATGTTTATTTATTCATTATAAATAAATCTTTTAATAAAAACCATTTTTACTTCTTCTGATTAGAGAATTTAAGATTTTGTTATATCTTAATTATATAATTACTTTTAATAAAATATTCTTCACGCCTTAGAGTCAAATTTCTTTTTTATTATTTTTCTGTTCTTATTTATTTTTTCTAACATATTTAGCTTTTGTTAGTCGGTTTACTAGCAAATTAGG
Source organism: Durio zibethinus (assembly GCF_047325235.1). NCBI lineage: Eukaryota > Viridiplantae > Streptophyta > Magnoliopsida > Malvales > Malvaceae > Durio > Durio zibethinus. The sequence goes on from NC_143176.1 coordinate 11,870,085, forward strand.
AGTGGCAGAATTTGAGAAAAAGCTTAACACAATTATCGTATGAGAAAAGCTGACAGAATAAACAGACGTGTAAAATGTCTTGATTCATATTTCATAAACATGACAGACCCAAAAATTAAAGTGATAACGGGGTGGGTGGTAAAGTTGCTTTGTGCTGCTAGATAGATAACGAGTGTCCTAATTTGGGAGATTAAGCCACTTTAAGATTTGCTCGGATAAAGGAGAACTGGAAGACCCTTTGCGGGCATAGGCATGGGGTCAACGATAATTTTCTCGTCGGGGTGCAATTTCTTCCATTTGAACCTTTTCACCAGATTATGCACGTAAACAACTATTTCTAATCGAGCATATTCCTTGCCAAGGCACATCCTAGGACCTCCGCCAAAAGGAGCAAATGCGTATGGAGCTGGCCCGTTTCCATCAAACCTTGAAGGGTCAATTTCTCTGGTTCCGGGGGTTTCTATGAGTTGAGTTTGCACTCCAATATAACTGTACAAAGAAGAGAAGCAGAAAAAATAAAAAAAAAAAGTAAGTTAAACCAACTTTTTATGTTTTATTTTGGCTCAACAAGGTTATTAATAGGTGAATGACGACTGACCTTCCAACCCTTTGGAATGGAGAAACCATTGAAAATGAAGTCATTGATGGCTTCCCTAAAAGCACCTAGTGGTGGGGGCAAGTCTCCATGAATACTTCATCTTTTGAATGTCAACCCAATTCAATAATTCACCGGGGGCTTTTGAATTTGCCATCTCAATTTCTCCTGCACAGCAAAAAATGAGTTGGGTCATTACCATTTTGACTCAGCTTGGTTGAACAATTCTTGCAGACCCGATGAAAATGCTATTTGATGATGACATTTATGATATTTTATCAAATAAGAAAGATATATGAATATAATATATATTTGATAATGACATTTATATTTACTTTGGAAGTATAAATAGACTTTGTCCAAAATTTGGACTTCAAGCTGTTAGGATCGGTGCAGAAATGATGGCTGAGTCGGAGAATTTAGGTATTATTCAATTTATGGAGTTGGTGAATGCTGACTTTCTTCAAAATATATGTATTATTTTACACACACTTGAATAGAAAATTCCCAGATAATTAAGATTTAGTTTACTTTCCCAAAAAAAAAAAAAAGATTTAGTTTATTCAACAAAGAAATCAATATCCAATGGAAGTTAAACAAAAATCAATTCTTGAAAGATTTAACATTGACTGAAAAAGCCTATCTATTCAAACCTTTATATTGAAGTTTTAACAAATAATTATCAAAATTCATACACGTCAATTATTTAAATCGGTTCTATGCCATTTAAAAACTCTATCATCATTTTCTTAAATTAAAAAAAAAAAATCTCTTCCATCATCAATTGGTAACTCTTACATACAAATAGAGAAACACAATTGATTTTATTTAAACTCCGTTTTGTTTTTATGTTACTATATTTACTACTTTTTTTATTATGTACTTTCACTACCTAAAAGGTTACAAAAATATGAATTAAAACCATTATAGAAGTATTTACTTCAAAAAAAATAAAGTAAAAATTTTAGTACACGTATTAAAGAGAAAAATAAAATGTATAAAAGTATAGAAATAAAATGATTGAAATTAATAAATATAGAGTTGTGGCCACAACCAAAACCAACTATTTCTTAAAATGATAAGATTGAGAAACAATGTCTAAAGCATATAAATGATATGCAAAATGAAAAGTTTGGACATATTAGCCTGAAGTGATTATATTAGAGATTCAATCTCAAGTGGGGGGTAATTACCATAAAAGAAAATTGAATTTCAAAATATTTAGTTAGTAGTACTACAAGTAGAATGGATTTAAACCCTTATTATTAGACACCAAAAATGGAAAATCAACTTTGAATTAATAACATCTAATTACAAAGTTTAATGGGTTAAAACCAGTTATTGTTGAGTGTCTGTTAAACATTAGTAACATCCATTTAAATTTTAGAAACTGGTGTGATCAATTGCATAGGAAGGATGAGTTTTTATACTCTTCATGGAGTTTTAAATGTCTAAAGCAATGGAGACGTAATGGAAACTCAATCTATATAAACATAGAAGTGGTGCCGCTTCAACAAGAAGAGTTGGGGTCTCTATTGTAAATGTTTATGAATAGGATAAGCACATGGCCATAATAATGCTAAAAGCTATTATAAACCTTTGACAGAAGAATAAATAAGTATTATGTGTGTTATATCTTCAATTCTAACGCTATGAGTTGTTGTTTAATCTGCGGACATCATCAACTTCATTAGAATTCTATTATATATATGTTGATTGAAGGTTTAAATCGAGAGACATCTTTTTATATTCATAATATTTATTTATGTGAAAGGTAAAAATTAAGCATCAACATTCCAAACTAGTGAGGAATTGTTCATAGTTTAAAATGTGTTACATCCCACATTGGATCAAAAGATTTAATTATTGATAAATAGAATTAATTTTTGTATTAATTTTATTCATATTTTAAATTATTATATATGAACAAAAATAATTATCATTGACAAATGATCATAACTATTCAAATATGAATAGATTATTATTCATGAATGTCATAATTATTCAAAAGGTCATAACCATCTGAGTAAATGTTTATGTCTATTCATTTATTATAAATAAATATTTCAGTATAATTATTTTCACTACTTCTAATTGAAGAGTTCGAGGCTTTGTTGTATCCTAAAGGCATAATTACCTTTAAGAAAGTGTTCTTCATACCTTAAAGCCAAATTTCTTTTCTATTACTCATCTTCTCTTATTTATTTTTTTCTAACACTCCAATATAACTGCACAAAGAAGAGAAAAACAGAAAAAAAAAAAAAAAAGTGAGTTAGACCAACTTTTTATATTTTATTTCTGATCAACAAGGTTATTAATAGGTGAACTACGAATGACCTTCCAGCCCCTTGGAATGAAGAAACCATTGAAAATGAAGTCATTGATGGCTTCCCTAAAAGCACCTTGTGGTGGAGCAAGTCTCCATGAATACTTCTTAACCTAAGGCTTTTGAATTTGCCATCTCAATTTGTTCTGTACAGCAAAAAATGAAATGAGTGATTACCATTTTGATTCAGCTTGGTTGAACAATTTTTCCAGGCTCGATGAAAACGCTACTTGATGATGACATTTATGATATTTTAACAAGAAAGATATATGAATATAATATATATATATATATATTTGATGATGACACTTATATTTACTTTGGAAGTATAAATAGATTTTGTCCAAAATTTGGACTTGAAGCCATTAGGATTGGTGCAGAAATGATGGTTGAGTCGGAGAATTTAAGTATTATTCAATTTACGGAGTTGGTGAATGCTGACTTTCTTCAAAATATATGTATTATTTTACATGCACTTGAATAGAAAATTCCCAGAAAATTAAGTTTTAGTTTACTTTCCCAAAAAAGAAAAACAATAAAAAAGATTTAGTGTATTCAACAAAGAAATCAATATCCAATGGAAGTTAAACAAAAATCAATTCTTGAAAGATTTAACGTTGACTGAAAAAGCCTATCAATTCAAACCTTTATATTGAAGTTTTAACAAACAATTATCAAAATTCATACACGTCAATGCCATTTAAAAACTCTATCATCATTTTCTAAAAAAAAAAAAAAAAAAGCTCTACCATCATCAATTGGTAACTCTTACATACAAATAGAGAAACACAATTATTTTTATTTAAACTCCGTTTTGCTTTTATGTTACTATATTTAATAGTTTTTTATTATATACTTTTACTACCTAAAAGGTTACAAAAATATGAATTAAAAACATTATAGAAGTATTTACTTCAATAAAGAAAGAAGTTATAAATGACTAAAATAAAGTAAAAATTTTAGTACACGTATTAAAGAGAAAAATTAAACTTGAAAATTAATAGACTTATTAAAGATAAAAATTAATAAAGTACAAATTTTAATACACTTATTAGATATAAAAACTGATACAACTTACTGAAAAATGTACGGTTGACTTTACACATAAAAATGCTTTTTATTTAGCTTTTTTGCTTCCAATAATGCAAATTAACAATCAATTGAAGTTTAAAATGAGTAGTGGATCCAAAATCTGTAAACTATAAATCTTGAGGCTTCCCTAGTTTCGAAGGAAAGATAAAAACGTGAAAGGATGAAAAAAATATTTATTAATGATTAATTAAACTAAAATGTGATTATAAAATTTAATTTTTTAGATTAATTTTTTATATTTCTACCAAACCAATATACAAATAAAAAAAGGTGTAAAGTTAGAGAAAACATACCCTTGTACACTTGTTCATATATGTGAGGGAGTTGTGCAAGATACTTGACAATGAAAGTGCGGGCAGTTTAAGCATAATATTAAATTCAAAAAATCTGAATATTAAAATATCAAAGGTGATCATATTATAATTTATTTGGACAAACATAATTAATAAGCAAAAGCAATTATAGTTTTTTGAAGAGATTAGGTTTTCTTCTTCGCTCTTATTTTATAGGTGGCTTTTAATGAGTAGATACTATTACTTAAAAGTGAAGAGGAGACGTTAACTAAATATTATTAAAATTCTAAAAAACTTCCCATAAAAAATTTACCAAGCCAAAGGTTTACACAACCATCAAATCACATTGGCTGAATAAAATATGCAAAGCCCACCCATAAGCGATCACAATTAATTATTTGGGCTCTCATGCTTGTCTTGTATTAGGACTAAATTTATCAACCCATTTTATAAAATTATAAAATCTCCAATTAATAGTAAGTCACTTTATGGAAATTTTTAACGTTCTTCTACTTGGGTAATATTAATTGGGTTGTTTGACTTTTAGAAAATAGAACGCCAAGCTGATTAACCTTACTTTGATATGGTCTCAATTTTAAAAAAGAATTTAGTCCTAAAAGCAACATCTTAATGATCTTGTCGAATAAAGCCATCTAATGCCAAATTATGGCAGTCATTATGCCAATTATTGACATAAAACCAACCTATGGTTATAAGTACCCTAAGGCTCTATTGACAATGGTTTAAATGTGACTGTATAGTAAGAAAATAACACCTAAATGTGATCTCAAAATGTTATTTTCATTGTCAATCCTCCTGTCGATTTCTTTAAATTTGCTAAGAAATCTCCATGGCATCTAAATGTGTTTGTATGTCTCCTACTTATCCTTAAGTTTAGTTGCTACTATCATTTATAAGACATATCCAAGTGACATTAAAGTCATACTTAAGATAGATACCAAGTCTTAAGATTTTATAATATGATATATCAATATAAGATGTGCATATGCAATAATAAACATATGTACAAATAATAACTATGATGTATATATAAATAATTGTGTCCACCTAACTTGATGGTATCTCATGGACTTATTCATCTCAAACTATATCTTATAAGTAATTAGCAAGCACATACAATGCATTTAATAATGTAAAGAAATCCAAAACAATAATGGTTTCAAAAGCAAAATTTTCAATGCATTATTGCCATAATCAACCCAACACCTTAATAGGTTCTATTTCCATACTTGTAGATGTCCATATTATAAGTTTGGTATTACTATAATCCTCACATAGAGAAAATATATCAAATGTAATCAAATCACAATGACTCCCATTGACCCAGCAAGTCATTGACATGCTCCAATCAAACTTTGAATAATAAATATGGAGGACTTCAAAACATGGAGTCATAACAAAATTATGTATCGTCTGTTCTCATGCCAAATGTGATAACCACTATTGCCAAAATTTCTTCACTTTTTTTTCAAGGAACAAACTTTGGCCATTGTAACAAGATCAATGAGAGATCCAATGGTCCACATTATTCACTACAAAGGTTGGATTTTTATAGCCTCTAAACCTATGGAACGACCATTTTACCCTTGAGTGCAAAGTTTTTGGTATTTAGGCCATTTTCTTATAAATCAATGTTCCCATACTCATTTTTGGAATTTAAAACACCAAAAGTCATGAAAATATTATAAAATTGAGATTTGGAAAGTTTCACAAAAATCTGAGCTCAAAAAGATCAAATTATAAAAATACCCCTATAGGAGTATTTCAGTAATTTCACACTTTTCTGGGTGCTAATGTGATTTCAAATGCCCAAAAAATCATAAAATATTATGAAATTAAGATCTGAAAAGTTTTATGAAAATCTAAACTCGAGAAAGATAAATTATGAAAATATCCTTATAAGGGTATTTTGGTAATTACATACTTCTCAGGATACTACTGTGATTTCAAATGCACCAAAAATTATGAAATATTATGAAATTAGGATTTGAAAAGTTTCATGAAAATCTGAGCTCGGGAAGGTCAAATTATGAAAATACCCCCTAAAAAGCATTTTAGTAATTTTGTACTTCCCCTATTGCAATAAAAATATTTAGTGTTTTAAAAATCATCAAATTTAATTTTAATCACGCTGATTCCAATTAGGTTATGATCTTTGAGGATTGACCCTGCTTCTATTCATTTTGACTAAGTTTTGTACAATTTTGACTAGAGTTGACTTTGAGGTTTACTTGTTTCATTTATTCTTTATTTCTTATGCATCCACATGAAAGGGCATCATGCCTAAACCAATAGCCTATTAACTCTTATTGACCTTAACACATATGAGTTCCTACAAATGTGCAGGTTGAACAAATGCACAGGCCGTACAACTAATTATAAAAACTATAAAAGTCTAGATGTCATTCCCATAAGAATTAGGTAAAGAGATTCCTAAGCTAAGTACCTCTTATCCCCGTACCCTTTTAAAGTTGGCTCAATCAATTATTGAACATAAAGTTAAACTAACTACAAAAATAAAACTAAAAAAAGCATCAAAATGGGGACTATGTCTAATATAAAAGAAATAAAACAAACTAAAAAGAAATGACAACATACAGTAACCTATTCTAAATGAAATCATATTTGAAATGAGCATTAAGAACTAAAATCACAAAATTCAATTAATTAGCCTAAACCTCAACTAGAAGGAAAATCATGAAAACCATGAGTTTAATAAGCAAAACAAAGGCTAAATTGCATTAAATTAAATACAATCAAAATTTAAATTGCAAAACCAGTTAATGACCTAAAGTAAAAATAGATTTGAAATGCAAGCAATGAAAGAAAATTGCAAAATCTAAGTTAGAACATGAAAACCAAAAGTATAGCAAAACCTGGAAACTAAATTTGAAACTACCATTCTAGCTCTAAATGATACAAACATGAACTAGAAGTTTAAAGTTTGACTAAGGAACAAGATAAGGAAGTAAAGAGAAAATAAAAAATTTTGGAAAATTAGCATGCAGGAACTAAAAAAGTAACCAAACAGTAGCCGCACTAAAACAGAATTTTAACGATTCACAAATTGAAAATGTAGACTTAAAATTTCTAATGAACAAGCAAGATCAAACGAGAAGTTTATTACATATTTCAACAAAAATTAGCAGCAAAATAAAGGAAAAATAGCTAAACCAACAGCAAACTACACAGCACTCAAAAATGCAAAAATTAGAGCATGCACTACAAATGTGATCCAAACAGCAATTAAATGCAAAGAAATAAACTAGATCAAGTAAGAATCAACAAGTAAACAAGTAAAAGTAAGAATTTAGAGTGAAAAGGAAGCAAACAAATTCCCTAGAGGAGAGAAGAAGCAAGCTCCAACTTGAATTGCATACCTAATCTTCACTACCTCCTAAATTTCAACCTCAAATTATGAGAATTAACTGTATTGATTGGGAATCAATTTGATGCTAATTTTTCACTATGTTGAATCGTGATGAGTTACAAACAGTGAAAAAAAATTGGAGCAAAAACAAGTGCGAAATGATTAAGTTCTGATTGAAATATTGAAACTAGGTCAAGTGTAAAATTGTAGAAATAAATTTGAGATCAATAAGAAAACTTAAAGATTTGAGCTCGAAATCAGTAAAATTTGCAAGTTGCATACTGAAAAATACTTGAGGAAATGTAAAAGTTCAATCAAAATTAATAGAAAAACATGAAGATTAAGGGTTTTCTGTTTGCTTCAAAAGTAAAATGTAGTAAAGTGAAAAAATTAAAGAACAAGAAAAATAAAATGCTAAGCTAAAGTCTCCTTAAAATGCTGGTTCCACTCTTATTTATAGGTAGGTGAGTGTTGAGTGGAGCCCCAAAAAATCTCTCCAAAATTTATAAAATGAGGTGAACTTCTAGAGACTTATTTCTTCCTTGCTTTTACACTTGGTGCATGGCTATTTGTAAGCTTCTTTGTTCTTCCTCAATTGCAAACCTTCCTCATGTGTTTTGCCACTTCCAAAAAGTCCAAGTTATAGCCAATGAAAGCTCTCCAATATGCCAGGTCATCACCTCTTGAAGTCTTCCTTTGGATGCCAAAATGTAAGGCCCAATTCTCATTCAAATGAAGGTTGCATTCCACACCACTAGTGCACCATCTTTTCCTTTTTAATCATCTTGCAAAATTTTCCAAAATGTATCAAATTGACCAAAATTGCTCATTTTCTCCACTTTTGCCTACACATGAGAAAAATATGCATTTAGGAGAAATTTTGCTAAAAATCCTAAGGAACAAGTCAAAATATGAATTAAATTGCACTAAAAATAAGCATGAAAAGACTAAAATTTTAGTGTAATCAAACCACCAAACTTTAGCTTTTGCTTGTCCTTAAGCAAAACAAGATTGAGCAAGAATTATACTATACTTTCAATGCTTCATTCAACATAAATGCCTCATGGATTGATCAATGAATATAACCAAAGTAAAATCATGAACAAGTGCTAATATACAAGAATCTACCTAGGCTAAGATCATTCGTAACTATGGTTCCACAAGCAAGCAACACCTCTCACATATCCTTGCATGAAATTTATTAATGTTATGCAAAACATGAATATTAATAACAATGATCAATAAAGTATGCTCATGTTCCATAAGTTTGCTTATCATATCTTTTTCCACTAATGTAGATAAACACATGATCAAGGATGATTTAGGACTTTAATAAGCTTGTAATGTAAGGCTAGGGTTAAGGTATGATAAAGGTCATTTAGGCTCAAGTACCCTAACAATGCATCACATCTCGAGGATCATTTATCATTGAGCTCTCAAGGTAAGAAAGGTAAGCTTGACTAGAGAATCACCCCTCAAACTTTAATTGTGCCCATTTTTTTTCTTTACTTTTTCACCACTTTATTGCTTTTGCTTTTGCTTTTGTCTTTTGTTTTTCTATTTTTTTTCTTTTCTTTTCTTTTTGCTTTTTGCTTTTCTTTTTTGTTTTTTTTTTTTTCAATTTCCCATTCTTTTTCCAAGCTCTACCCTTCCAACCTAATAATGCATAGCTCACAAATGGTGCACAAATATCCTAATGCATACAAGGCAAGGGACCAAAAAGATAAGAAATAACAAAATCAAGGCCATGGGCTTCCAATGTGGTTTTAAATCAAAGAAAATGCATCATAAGTCTCGAATGGGGTGACTATGGAGGTATTGTATCAAGGATGGCTCAAAAGGCTCAAATGATCCAAAGATGGCCTATATTATTTTCTCAATCATGTGTCCTCTAGGATTTCACCTTAAGCAATGATCAAAACAAATTCTAGAATCATGAAATACAACTCCGAAGACCAATGCAGAAACAATCTCACACTCATATAATCAATACTAGACAAAAAATACAAATCAATGTTCAAAAGCATTAACTTACAAATGAATACCATATTCAAAAATTCACTAAGCCTAAGTATCCTGTCATACTTTACACACATTAATCTTTTCCTAAAACTATATCCATTCTCAATCACTACCTATCATTGGCTTTATAAAGAACTAATCAAAGAAAGTATAATAATGATTTAAGCTACCACATGTTAAGCTTAATTTCAAGGCAAAAATCAAGGAAAATTCAAAAAAAATTTTCAAATTTTGAGCAATTTTTCAATACTTCTGTAGGCACTTAATTTTATTCAGGATATTTTATCCTTTTAGTCTAGGCTTGTTTCTATAATTGTACCTCAATGATCAATTTTTCAGGTCCATTAACAACCTATTTTTAAAATGTTTAAAGATGAGGATCAATATGGGCCTAAAAATGAGGCTCATTGCATCAGCCCAAATGAATGCTTAAAATAGCCGAATAAAAGACATGATAAAATGTTAATCCTTAAAGTCTATTAAAATAAATTATATAAATAATTGATAATTAATAATTAAAATTTTAAAAATTAAAAATTATAAAATTATGAAAATATAAAATAAGGAATAAAATAAATAAAGAAAGTTCAAATTAGCCCAAAAATAAAACCCAAACCCTAAAAACAAAATACAAGTTAGCCATAAAATTTAAGCCTAAACAAAAGCCATGAAAGCGAAAATATGGCTAAGGAAGGGAGGATCATTCAGGTAATAGTAGTTGGAATGAGGTTGCTTGAAGCTTCATGTGAATAAGAAAATTTTGTTGAAAATAAGTTGCATGGTGGCATGCACTAGGGACATTGTAACCAAAAGGTATTATGTGGAAAAACTAAACTAAAAAATGACATCAATAATGGCTTGGCATTTGGTGAGAGAAAAATGGCTAAAGAAAATTGATGGAGGACTACATGAAAAAATTGATAGCAACAAGGAAAAGTAAAAGTCGAAAAGAGCCAGAGGCATGAAAGGAATAGAGAAGAACGTGGGAAGTACAGGCATACAAGAAAGGGGAAAAAATAAAAACTAGCAATTTTGGAAAAACTATGAGAAGGAATGGAAGAAAAAGAGGCAAGCAACAAGAACGGGTGAATGGGGTAATCTAGAGCATACGGTTGAAAGGGAAAACGCAAAAAAAAAAAGAAAAGAAAGCTTGGCAGTAGAATAAAATAAAAATATTGAGCAAAGGTAGAAAATAAACTTGAAGAAGGCTTGATCCAAAAGGAGAATGAAGAAGTAAAAAATAAAGCCAAGCAGTAAAAAGAGGACAAAAACAAAAAAAAATGGCAAAATAGAAAAGAAAAAGCACGATAAAGACAAGAGGTAGGCAGTGGAGGGAGAATTTAGCAGTAGCAAAACAAAATGGAAAGCCAAACATGCCCGTAATAAATGAAATTTTTACAGCAATACAAAGAAAAAAAAACTAGGCAGAAAAAGGACAAGCACTATAAAACAACAAAGTAGACTATAATGTGAAAAACCAAACGTGAAACTAGAGAAGAAACCATAAGAGAAAAGGAAAAAGAAAGAAAGAAAGAGCTTTGGAAGAAAAGTCAAAAATATAAAAGCAAAGAAAAGGATTGTGGATTTGGCTTCTAGGCAAATAGTAAGAAAAGGTAACTTTTTGCTCTAAATTTTTTGTGTAGGGTTTAAATGTATAAAAGTTGATTCTAGTATATCCATACTTTTGTGTTAATAAAGGAAGAACTTTTCTTTGTTGTCTTGTTTTTAAACCAAACCTAAAAGCTTTCCATCCAAAAAAATAAAAAAAAAAAGTAAAAAAGTTCTTCTTTGTCGTAATGGTTTTGGGGATCACTAGACAAATTTGAAAACCAAAGATGGAGTTGCCACCAATTTTTTTTGGCTAGGTGTGATTGGCCACCTATTAAAACGTATCATTTTAATAAAAATTTTAAAATTAATTAAAATTTATTAAAAAGATAATTTTTGGGTCTACAAAAAAACAATTTGGGTTCAAAAATTTGTTATGCGTGGGGAAGGATTAGTACCCGCATAGCACTCGTTTAAAACAGTACCAATTAATTATGTGTTATCTTTTAAAATTGACTAAAATGGTCTTAATTTTGGTTTTTAAAAATTTAATTTCCTTAATTTTCTTTAAAAACATATTTTTAATTTTTAGTAAGCTTGAATAAATGAGAACCTTATATTGAAAAATTGCTAAAAATATTCCAATACTCTAACAATATTAAAAGAAATCATCTTACCTAATGAATTTTTAAGAATCACTACTCAAAATTCTAAAAAATTTTATCTTCGATGATTCAAATTTACTTCGATAAAATATGATATCCACAATTTTAAAAACAAATAGTATTTTCTAACACTCATTTCTATGTCATTTATAAAAAACAAGAATCTTTATCGAAAATTAATCTAAATGTCTCAATACATTGGTGGTATTTTAGATAAATTTTTTTATTTAAAGATTCTTAAAAAATCACTACTTGGATTTATTTAAGATCTCATCCTTGGAAATTTTTTGTTTTTTTTTTAATTATTAAAAGTCATGTAATAATATAATTATCTACAAATATATTTATTTCCTAAAAAAGCACTTTTATTTATTAAGGAAAAATTGTTCAAATTAAAGAAAATAATTAAGAAATGGAAAATTTTCATATTAAAAAGAAACTTCTAAATATTCCAATATTTTGGCAATTTTTAGAAGACTTTTCTCACTTAGGAAATTCTCGGGAATCACTACTTGGATTTCTTAGAGTCCCATCATCAGAAATTCTCATATCTTAATTTTATTATTATTAAAAAAATGATTTTATAAATATTTATTTTTACTTTTTTTAAGAGAATTATTCAAATTAATTAAAAATTTTGTATTGAAAAGAGTTTCTAAATATTCTAATACTTTGATAATTTTGAGAAATCTTTTCTCACCTAGGGAATTCTAGAAAATCACTATTTTGACTACTAAGAATCCCATCATCGAAAATTTTTATTTGCATTTAAAATTATGTAATGCAAACAATATAATATGCACACGAAAAATATAACACTTATTATTATGTTATACATTTTGTTATTCATTTTAATTATGCTTTAATCTCTTTAATTATTTCACAATTATCACTAAAAATTCTTGAAAGGAACAAAATAAACAAAATATTTTATTGAAAATTTTCTTAGACACATTGATACTTTAATGGTATTTTAGAAAAATTTTCTCACTTAGGGATTTCGTAAGAATCTCTATTTGGATTTCCTTAGAATCCCATCTTTGAAATTTTCATTTACTTTTTTTCTTTTTGGTTTAATTAATTATATTTTATTCTAATTTTAATCTTTAATTATACCAATTTCATTACTAAAAGAGTCATTACACATTATTATTAACATTTATCAAAATTTTAGAAAAATAGATAAATGAAACTTCTTTTTGTATTTAATATTTTCCTAAATACTCTATTACTTTGGTAGTATTTTTTAGTAAAGTATCCTCAACTAGACATTTTAGAGAATTGCTACTTGGATTTCTCCAAAATAACATCCTCAAAAAAATTCATTCAATTTATTATTATTAAATTTTGCATAAACCTAAAAAATTGAAGAACAAATTACTCTAAAAGTAAATTGGAATACAAAATTTTAAATCGCATAGGAAATTAAGACAAGCATATAAATTCACTCACATGAAGTCTAAAAAAAAAGGAAATTTGAATTATAATTAAACTTGAACAACATAAAAGAAGTATGCATAGCTTTGAATGATAAGTCATGCATGAAGAGAGGCCTTATAGAGATCGAGCAAATTTCAGCATGTATTTAAGCTTTTGTTCATTATTAAAATAAAATAAAAAAACTTATGGCTCCCCTCCATTCAATCTGAGACCAACGTCACACTTTCATGCAACATTTTATTTTTTAAAGTCATAAAATGCGATAAAATGGGACTTTGACAAGTCCTAAAGCTACAAGTCCAAGTACCTATATTTTGAAGACTTTTTCCCTTTTTTCTTTAGTTATTGGTAGAGTTTTTTAAGGCCATAATCGCCATTACCTTTCCTCTAAATAGTGCTCTTTTCTAAGAAACTATTCAAAACACAAACTAAAGGTACACCAACCATGATACTTATAGCATCAGTACATAAAAACAAACTTGGAACTGGATTAGCAACTACATCCACATATAAAGCATCAACCTGAAAGTGAACACAACAATAGAAAATGGACACCAATCCAACTAATCTAATAAATTTGCATCAAAGATTGGGCTTAAACATAATGAAAATGATTTCCAATTCCTATGAACAATCAAACCGATATACAGTAAGGGTGAAGGTAGCAAACATAAAAAAAAATACCTTTGTTCATGGACATGACATCATTCATAAAAAAGATAAAGAAAAGGCTACATTTCTCTCTTTTTTCCCTTTTAAAAAAATGCCTCCCTATTTTTGCTTTTTGTTTTTTAGACTTTTCTTTTTTTACGGTAGACTCCCTCTTCCTTTTCAAACCTTGTCCTACTTTTTTTTCTCTCTTTATTTTAGAAAGCTTTTTTTTTTTCTTTCTATTTTCTCCCTCCTTTCCTCCCTCTTTCCTTTGGCAAACCCTCCCTAGCTTTTCAAAAGCCCCCTAAAAAATATCTTCTTTTTTTAGTGAGTATAAGCCTTTGGATTCAATCTCATCCGATTGCCAAAGTTTTTTCCTTTTTTTTTCAAGGAACAAACTTTAGCCATTGTATTAAGATCAATGAGAGATCCAATGGTCCACATTTTTCACTATAAATGTTGGATTTTTATAGCCTCTAAACCCATGAAACGACCATTTTACCCTCAAGTGCAAAGTTTTTGGTATTTAGGCCATTTTCTTGGAAATCAATGTTCCCATACTCACTTTTGGAATTTTAAAACACCAAAAATCATCAAATATTATAAAATTGAGATCTGAAAAGTTTCACAAAAATCTGAGCTCGAAAAGATGAAATTATAAAGATACCCTTATAGGAGTATTTTAATAATTTCACATTTTTTAGGGTACTAATGTGATTTCAAATGCACAAAAAATCATAAAATATTATGAAATTATGATCTGAAAAGTTTCATGAAAATCTAAACTCGAGAAGGATAAATTACAAAATATCCTTATAAGGGTAATTTTGTAATTGCACACTTCTCAGGATATTGCCGTGATTTCAAATGCACAAAAAATCATGAAATATTATGAAATTGGGATTTGAAAAGTTTCATGAAAATCCAAGCTCGGAAAGGTGAAATTATGAAAATACCCCCTAAAAAGCATTTTAGTAATTTTGTACTTCCCCTATTGCAATAAAAATATTTAGTGTTTTAAAAATCACCAAATTTAATTTTAAACCATGTTGATTCCAATTAGATTATGATTTTTGAGGATTGACCCTGCTTCTATTTATTTTGACAAAGTTTTGTACAATTTTGACTAGAGTTGACTTTGAGATTTACTCGTTTCATTTATTCTTTATTTCTTATGCATCCACATGAAAGGGTATCATCCATATACATCCCATGCAAAAGAGTTTGACAGTAACCATATGGGCCTCATTTTTCTTTGTTTTTTGGGCTAAATAGCGATGCATTTTATGGGCATTTAAAGGAGCCTTTTTATAGGCTTCGAATGGGCTTTGTTTAACCCTGCTAAAATGTTTCGGGCAAAATTCAGTGTTTACAATTGCCCGTCTTTGCATATTTCAGGGAATAAAAATAATGCAAAGACATAGACAATAATTTTGTATGGATGATGCTTTTAAGAGTTTTTTTTTATTTTTTTTTTTAATTTAATAAACTTGACCATTTGCAAACAAACTTAAACAAAAACTTAATAAGTTTAGGAATTAAAATAAGAGATCATGCCTAAAGGTCTTACAAGTCTCAAAATTAAAATAGATTCAACTTAGGAGACATACGAATCTTACCTAGAAGACTTATAGATTATGCGACAAGATTTAAGAGATTATGCCCAGAAGTCTTACAAATCTCAAAGTTAAAACAAATTTAGCTTGGAAGACTTACGAATCCTACTTATAGGACTTAAAGATTATGCTCGGAGGTTTTACAAATCTCAAAATCTTTGAATGTTCCTTATAATAGAGGCACTGAAACTTTGAAAATTTAAAATATTTTACCTAGAGGTCTTGAAGATTTTATCCAAAGGTCTTAGAGATTATGCCTATAAGTCTTACAAATCTTAAAAATCTTTGAATGCTCCTCATAATGAGGCATTGAAACTTTGAAAATTTAAAATGTTTTGCCTAGAGGTCTTGGAAATTATGCCTGAAGTCTTAAAGATTATGCCCAGAAGTCTTACAAATCTCAAAAATCTTTGAATACTCATTGTAATAGAAGCCTTAAAGTTTTAAAAGTTTTTATTTGAAAATGGCTTCTTCCTAAATAGAGGTTTTGAAACTCTAATGCCTTTGTTTGAAAATGGCTCCCCCTAAATAAAGGCTTTGACACTTTATAAATCTTATTTGAAAATGGCCACCCCTAAACAGAGGCTTAGAAACTTTGAAAATGGCTCCCCTTAAATAGAGGCTTTGAAACTTTAAAAAAATCTTGTATGAAAATTGCTCCCTCTAAATAAAGGTTTTGAAACTTTGAAAATGGCTCCCCCTAAACAGAAGATTTGAAACTTTGAAAATGGCTCCCCCTAAACAAAGGCTTTGAAACTTTTTAAAAAATTCTTATTTGAAAATTGCTCCCTCTAAACAGAGGTTTTGAAACTTTGAAAGTAGTTGACTTTAAATAGAGGCTTTGAAACTTTGAAAATGACTCCCCTTAAACAGAGGCTTTGAAAGTTCTAAAAAAAAATCTTGTTTAAAAATTACTTCCTTTAAACAGAGGTTTTGAAACTTTGAAAATGGCTCCCCCTAAATAGAGGCTTTGAAACTTTAAAAATCTTGTTTTTCTTTTCTCTCTCTCTCTCTCTCCCTTTTTTTTAAAATTTTGAAATTGGTTTGGAAATGACTTATGATGTTATGGCTCGAGGGTTTCACAAGTTATAATTGTTTCAAAATCATTTCTCATTCTTCAGTCTTTTACTTGAATGATTCTCCCTTAAAAAGCAAATTTTAAACTTTTTTGAAGAATATATTAACGTAATTCATGAATGCAATACATGTAATGCAAGTATCATTAGAAACTAATATGACGCATCCAAATTGTGGTAACAAGGTTCCTTAAGTCAATCCTTTTTAATTTTCATTTTTCAAAAACAACTAATTTCAGTCTCGATTTACATATTCTAGGAGCTACTTTCTTATGAATTACAATGATCATTTGCTGATATCATTATCCAACACTACTTCCAATAAGTTTTTACTTTTACCTGATGAATTTGAAAATAGGTGCTTTTCCAAATCTCCCCCATTTTTCTCTTTTTGTTTTGTTATGTTATTTTTAGCTTTGTTATCCTTGATTTTCACAAAATAATGTAAGACCTTTTATGAATATTATTAATCATTTATCATATTTCATGAATAGTTTAATGAAGTAGCATTTCCTCTATTTGAGAGAATAAAGATTATAAAAAAGCAAGGTAAATTAGAGAAAGGTGAATATTTATTATAAAAAGGTACAAAGACGTGTCCAATGAAAAGTTTGAACACTAGTTTAAATAAAGGAATTGTATTTAGACAATAAATATTCAAACAATCATGAATAATATTCCAAAATTTTTCCTCTTAAGAATCCATTCCATTAATACAGTTGATCCTCTCGAGTTCGTTGGATTGGACATTACCCCTTATACTTTAATATTTCTTTTTCATCTAACTCATCTTTTCAAGTTTTCAACTTAGAACCTTCTTTTTTACTCAAACTACCCTTTTTGGGTTTTCAATTATGAGTCCTCCTTTATTTTTGATTCATTTTTTCTTTTTTTTGTTATTGTTATTTATTGTTATTGTTTTATTTATTGCTTTTTTTTGTCTCCTCCTTAGGCAAAGTATTTTTGTATAGCATCCAAATTTATTAGGTTTGGCAAGTCATCCCCATCCATCTTTGCCAAGATCAATGCTCAACCCAAAAAAGCCTTTTTGGCTACATATGGACCCTCTCAATTTGGAATCCATTTTTCTCAATTATCATGCTGATTCAAAAGAATTTTCTTTAAAACCCAATCTCTTTCATGGGAATGCCTAAATTGAACTCTTTTGTCATGTGCTTGCATCATTCTTTTTTGGTATAACTAACATGGCAAAGAGCTGTGAGCCTTTTCTCTTCAATGAGTTTCAATTTTTCATAACGATTTTGGACCCATTTCGTTTCCT
Organism: Durio zibethinus; assembly: GCF_047325235.1. Classification (NCBI taxonomy): domain Eukaryota; kingdom Viridiplantae; phylum Streptophyta; class Magnoliopsida; order Malvales; family Malvaceae; genus Durio; species Durio zibethinus. The sequence goes on from NC_143176.1 coordinate 11,888,082, forward strand.
CTAAATTTACTTCCATTAAGATCCTTAAAAAAGGAATCTCTACCTTGATTGGTAGCACAGCTACCATCCCATATACGAGTGAAAAAGAAGTAGCCCCAGTAGATGTGTGCACTAATGTCCTATAAGCATGTAGTGCAAAAGGTAACTTTTCATACTAGTCCTTATATGTATCAATCATTTTTTTTAATTATCCTTTTGATATTGGTAGCTTCTACTGCTTCATTCATTTTTGGGCAATATGAAGCTGAATTATGGTGCTTCACTTTAAACTAATAACAAACGTCTACTAACATCTTGTTATTCAAATTATGAGCATTATCAAAAATAATCTTTTACGAAAGGTCATATCAACATTTATCTCTTTTTTTTATAAACTTGCATGCCACTGCCCTTATCACATTTGCATGAGAAGCTGTTTCGACCTATTTTGTGAAATAATTAATACTACAAAGATGAATCGATGTCCATTTAAAGCTTTTAGAGTGATTAGTCCAATTACATCCATTTCTCACATAGAGAACAACTATGAAGGTGCAAGAAAATGTAAATGGATTGGAGGAGCAGGAATCTTATTTGCATAAATCTGGCATTTATGGGATTTTCTAGCATAGTTGATACAATCACTCTTTATTGTCAGCAATAATAACTTACCCTCATGATTTGTCTAACAATCATGTGGCTATTTGCATGTGCTTCACAAGTTCTTTCATGCACTTCTTGCAGTGATTTCTTAGCTTCAACAACATTCATGCATCTTAATAACATTTGATCCCAACTTTTCTTGTACAAAATTTCTCCATCAAGAAAAATCCCATTGCCAATCTTTTGATAATTTGTTTGTCATTTTTTGATGCATGTTTTGGGTATTGTTGATGCTTGACATATTGTATGATATCGTAGTACCAAGGTAGGCCATCAATCTCCTCTTAACAATTAAACAATATGTCAGTGATCCTTGCACATTTGATCATACACTTTAAACATTGTAGCCAATGTAGCCAAAGAATCA